>NC_079442.1:8986564-9221564 GCF_903798145.1 Danio aesculapii
TTTTGTCCATTTTGTGAGTCTTCCATGACACTCATAATGAAGTACACTTGTGAAACTGTTGAAGTCATGTTTTTGATAGAGTATTGCACAGCTTAAAAGGCTGTCAGCCAGTTAGATTGAAAAAATACACAAAAATGACACACAAAAACTAGAAGAAAGTCAGTGACAGACTTGGAGTTTGTCAAAACTGTCCAGTCGACTCTTTCATAACTTCACTTGGGTTTTGTTTGTCTGTGCACTTTTGTCTGGCCCTGGTGTCTTCACCCCATGGGCAGTGGCACAGATGACAGAAACATCGATCAAAGCATGACATTGAAGCCAATCAACAGAGGAGGTTTACATACCGATCCGTCTCTATGGATTAAATGTACCGCACTGCCTCTTAGATGCTGACCCTGCTTCTAGTACAGTTCACCACTGACACTGTAGCGATTTCTTTTAGACTCTAAAATGAGGAAAACGCTACGGTTACTAAAGTAACCCTTCGTTCCCCGAGGGGGGGAACGGAAATGCTATGTGGAAACTTCCACTATGGGGATTTCGTCAGAATCCAATCATCTGAAAGAGTATAAAAACGGGCCAATGAAATGCCAATGAGTTGGCAGCGTCAGCGTGCACAGCTGGCGTCAATGACAATCAGTCATGCTATAAAGACGCAGCCAGTGCCATGCTCGACATCCTTTTCTAGCTGAAGAGACTTTCACGCTCAACAGCTAAGGGACAATCGTTGTGGCGAAGGAACATAGCATTTCCGTTCCCCCCCTCGGGGAACGAAGGGTTACTTTAGTAACCGTAGCGTTCCCCTTCGGATGGGGAACTCCAATGCTATGTGGAAACTTCCACTATGGGGAAATCTATGGAAAACGCCACAACGAAAGAACCTTACTGCGCCCCTGGCGAAGGGTGTGCCACGCAGTAGAGCAAGCGCACCTACAACACCCCGAGACACAGTCTTCCAACGTGTCCCCTGGCCCTCACTTACCTGTTCAGAAACGGTTATATTTTTCGGGGAGTCGCAATAACCCTGTAAAAAGGTTTTGATACGACAGTACGTTGGGAAAGCGTTCAGTCCCGATAGGGAGGACGCTGCGGAGCTCACCTGCTACCCAGAGGGGAGACCTGGTGACAATCTATGGACCAGCCCAGAGATGGGGGGGTCCTAGCATAAGGATGGTTAGCGGGGAGGGAAGACACGAGCCTGCCCTAGAAGGGGGGGACTATACCGTGGCTGTGTGAACGTATGGGATCGCCAGCGGGGATCACACATAGCAGGCACCTATACCCAGAACGCGGGCTGACCAGCGGGCATGCCGACAACGTAACGGGCCAACACCTGACTCCTCCGCTGAGTCAGGTGCTGGGGGCCTCGGAGGAACTCTGCAGGGTTCGCCAAAGAAATGGGGAACTAAACTGACAAAGCTGAAAAAGCGCACGTATCTCCGGGTTAGGGAGAGTGGCGCAGCAAGCGTGTTTCGACACCTCAACCGAATCGTTTCCTCAATCACCAAGGGTTGCCTAATACCCTTGAGGAAACCGGCTCCACTCGCAGATTGTAACCTTGCAAATGTATTGGGTGTCACCCAACCCGTAGCTCTACAAATGTCTGTCAGAGAGGCGCCGCGTGCTAACGCCCAGGAGGATGCGATGCTCCGTAATGGAGTGCGCTCTCACCCCCGGGGGACACGGCTCACCCTGGCCCAAAGGCGAGGGAGATGGCATCCACTACCCAGTGGGCCAACCTCTGTTTAGATACGGCACTTCCCATCTGCCGACCACTGTAATGGACAAAGAGCTGGTCAGAGGATCTAAGGCTCTGAGTGTGGTCCACATATATTCGCAAAGCGCGAACAGGACACAACAATGAAAGGGCTGGGTCTGCCTCCTCCGCGGGCAGCGCTTGCAGGCTCACTACCTGATTGTTAAACGGCGTGGTAGGAACCTTGGGCACATAGCCGGGCCGGGGTCTCAGGACAACGTGAGAGTAGGCCGGCCCGAATTCTAGGCACGAGTCACTGACCGAAAATGCCTCCAGGTACCTAACCCTCTTAACCGATGCCAACACGACCAGCAGAGCTGTCTTCAAGGACAGAAATCTCAAGGATACTGAGTCGAGTGGTTCGAAGGGATCCCCACGTAGGCTCGTAGCACTACCGCGAGATCTCAAGAGGGTATGAGAGGGGGGCGGGGGAAAACATCCGCCTCGCACCTCTGAGGAACTGGATGATGAGGTTATGCCTCCCCACGGTGCCGCCATCCACGCATCCTGATGAGCGGAGATGGTGGCCACGTAAACCCTCAGTGTGGAGCGCGACAGCCTTCGCTCCACCTGTCCTGAAGGAAAGAAAGCACAACACTGATCTGGCAAGATCGGGGGTCTTCTCGGCGAGAAGCGCACCACTCAGTGAATAGACTCCACTCCAGGGCGTAGGCATGCCTCGTAGAGGGTGCACTAGCCTGAGTGATGGTATTAACCACCGCCACCGGTAGGTTACCTAAGTCTTCCTCGTCGCGTCTTATGGACCCCACGTGGAGGTTCCACAGAACTAAGCGAGGGTGCCAGATGGTGCCCTGTCCCTGAGAGAGTAGGTCCTCTCTCAAAGGGACTCGCCAGGGGGGGCGTCGCGAGGAGGGAGAGTTCTGATATCCAGGTCCGGTTGGGCCAGGGGCGCAACTAGCAAGACCTGCCCCTCGTCCTCCCTGACCTTGCACAGAAACTGCGCGAGTAGGCTCACTGGGGGGAGTGCATACTTACGCATGACTCGGGGTGGAGTCGCCATTCTCCCGGGGAAGGAGCTGCCGTGAGAGCCTGTTGGCCGCACGGTTGAGCCCATCCGGGGTGTGAATAGCAAGCAGCGACTTCAGCCGCGTATGACTCCAGAGGAGCAGACGGCGAGCGAGCTGAGACATGCAGCGGGAGCGTATACCCCCCATCCGGATGGAATACGCTACCGCGGCCATGCTGTCCGTCCTGACCAGCACGTGTTGCCCCCTCAGCACCGGTAAAAAGCGGCGCAGAGCGAGAAACACTGCCAACAGCTCTAGGCAGTTGATATGCCAATGCAGCTGGGTTCCCCTCCACAGGTCCGCAGCAGCATGCCCGCTACACACGGCCCCCCCACCCCATACTGGAGGCATCTGCCGAAACGACAGCCTGCCTGGACGCCTGACCTAGGGGCACACTGGCCCGTAGGAAGGAGGGGTCCTTTCCAGGGGGTGCGGGTGCGGTGACACAGCGCAGTGACAGTCGATCGGTGTGGGCCCGCGTGCCATGCGCGTCTGGGGACCCGATCGTGAAGCCAATGCTGTAGTGGTCTCATATGGAGCAATCCGAGCGGCGTGGCCGCGGCTACGGATGCCATATGCCCCAGGAGCCTCTGAAATAATTTCAGGGGGACCACTTTTTTTCCTGTCGAACTCTCTCAGACAGTTCAGCATTACCTCGGCGCGCTCTCGTGAGAGGCGCGCCTCCATAGTGATCGAGTCCAGCTCCAACCCGAGAAAGGAGATGCTCTGCACGGGGGCGAGCTTGCTCTTTTCTCGGTTGACCTGAAACCCCAACGGGCGGAGGTGCCGGAGCACCTTGTCTCTGTGCATAATCAATTGCTCCCGAGAGTGGGCTAAAAATCAGCCAGTCATCGAAATAATTGAGCGTGCGGATGCCGGCGAGCCGAAGGGGCGCGAGGGCACCCCCCGCGAGCTTGGTGAAAACTCGCGGAGACAGAGAGAGCCCGAAGGGGAGGACCGTGTATTGCCACGCTCGACCTTCAAACGCAAACCGCAGAAACTGCCGGTGGCGTGGAAGTGTGGAGATATGAAAATACGCGTCCTTCAGATCTATTGCTGCAAACCAATCCTGAGGACGAACGCATCGCGTGATGCGCATCTGCGTAAGCATTCCGAAGCGCAGCCTGTGAAGGCAGCGGTTCAAAATGTGCAGATATAGGATTAGCCATAGCCCACCGCTTTTTTTTTTTTTTTTTTTTTTTTTTGGGGCACGATGAAGTGCGGGCTGTAAAACCCGCGCTCCATCTCGGCTGGAGGGCCGGCTCGATTGCATCCTTCGCCAGGAGGACAGCAATCTCCTCTCGCAAGACAGGGGCGGACGCAGGACTGACCCTGGTCGCCCGTGAACCTGGGAGGCCGTTTAGCGAACTGAATCGCATAGCCGAGTCTGGTCGTATGGATGAGCCATTGCGATGGGCTGGCCCGCGCTAACCAGGCAGGCAGAGCCCCCGCAAATGGTCCCACCCGCACGATCGCTGACGTGCCAGCGGCGGGGCAGCGTGGAGTGAGTGGGCTCATCCGGGGAGCGCTGGGGTCCCACAGGAGAGCAGGAGAGGAGATGTTCTCGTCTCGCACTCAAACTCCAGGAGAGGGGCTGGGAGTGGAGAGAAAGGAGACCGTTCTCTCGTGCTCCATGAGCCATTGGCGAAATGCACCGATCCTGCGAGCTGGAAGGCATAGCGTCCCAGACTGGCAGTGTTCGGGCTGTCACATCCGGAGGAGGGGAAAAGTGCTCTTTCACTGAGGATTTTGATGGCGTTTTTTTTTTTTTTTTTTTACGCCTTTAAATAACGTGCCCCGCCCTCCAGCGGGGAAAGAGCAAATTCCCTCCTCCCCAGATGGCCCGCCTCAGGGACGCTTCGCGGTCCGTTTTACCGAACTTAGCGGCGCCCTGGGCGGGGGACGCTGGTTGCCGGCGCGATGCTCGGCGCAGCCGCGTGGCCGGAGGCGCAGGCGGGGGCGGCGAAGCAAAGCTGCGGGCGGGCGTCCTCGGCGAAAAAGCAGTGGATGTGGATGGCTCGGCGGGGGGGAGCGGTCATACAATCCCGCCGATAGAGACCCTCGCCCATCGCCTCCGACTGCTCTATCACCGGCGTGAATTCCTGGGCGAATTCACCGCCAGTGTCGCCGAACAGGCCAGCCTGGGATATGGGTGAGTTAAGAAAGCGAACTTTGTCAACGTCACGCACATCACCAGGTTTAGCCTGAGGTGGCATTCCTGGATCACGGATGTGATCATCGTCCTTCCCAGGGCACACACAGCCGACTTTTTTTTTTTTTTTTTTGTAAGAGCATAGTCGGTTGCGGTGCGGAGCGCATGCTCAGTCCTGGGTCAGAACCATCCTCGCGCAGCCGGGCCAGCGCCTGCGCTTGGTAGCGCTGGTAGGTGGCCATAGCGTGCATGGTGAGGGGGAAGGCGCACGCAGCACACTGCGTGAGCCTACTGTGCCCATCCAGGAAGAAGGGGATGGGGAGGCTTAGAAGGTCTCGCCTTCATCCTCCACATCACACCCCTCTAATCGGTCCGGCCGCGGAGCTGGGGGATAAACCATCTCCAGAGCCACGGCCGAAGCAGCCTGGGGAAGCACAGCCGCAAAGTCTGCTTCTGGATTCGACGCCGCGCTCAAAGTCCCGGAGGGAGCGAGCGGGTTCGAATCCTCGTCAGACCTTGACAGCCCAACCTCCAAGGATGGTGAGGATGGAAGCGCACGCAGATCGGGCAGAAAAAAAGTGCCCTCAGGACAGCGTGAGCTTACTGTGCACTTCCGGGAAGAAGGGGACGGGAGGCTTTGAAGGTCTTGCCTCCTTATATCCTCCACATACACCCATCTAGTCGGTCCGGCCGCGGGGCTGGGGGATAAACCATCACCAGACCCACGGCCGAAGCAGCCCGAGAAAGCACGGCCATCACGTCTGCTTTTAGATGCTAACGCCGCGCTCTCCTCCCCGGAGGGAGGGAGCGAGCGGGCTCGCATCCTCATCAGACAATGACAGCCCATCCTCCGATGCAGCGATGGACATCTGACCCCCGGTGTCATCAGGTGAGAGAGCGACCATCCAAGGACGGAGCGCTTCTCTTCACCTGAAGCTTGGATGGAGCGCGTGGAGGAGCGAGAGGTCCACGGCCCGGGGGCGGCGGATTTACTCTCACTGAAACCCTCAGATCTGCCCGAGTGCCAACCGCAGTGCGGGGGACAACTGGGGTGGGTGGCTCTTTTGCAAGAGCGAGCCGCGATCTTAACTGCGCAACAGACATGACATCAGTGATGGCATGCACTGCCCGCGAGCACCGCATTAACATGCTGGACCCCCAGACATGAAACGCTGTGCTCGTGCCCATCATCCGGGGATAGGAAACCACCGCATCCAGAAACGCACGGTCGGAGTGACGTCTTGAAAAAGACGCGCTGCACGACCGTGTTGCTCTTTTAGGAAAGCTTTTTTCCTATATACAAACCGCTCTTGGAGGACCGGACCCAAAGGACGCCAGGCAAGGGAGAAATACCCAGCTCGACCATCTGCCACTGCGTATACGCGCTCTGGACCGGGAGAAGCTGCTTCTCGATCTCTCCCTGTAGACACAGGTTGGAGATACCCTCAAAGACTCTCTCAGAAGCTTCGTGAAAGGCTCTGAAAGCGAAAGGATGTCGAGCATGGCACTGGCTGCGTCTTTATAGCATGACTGATTGTCATTGACGCCAGCTGTGCACGCTGACGCTGCCAACTCATTGGCATTTCATTGGCCCGTTTTTATACTCTTTCAGATGATTGGATTCTGACGAAATCCCCATAGTGGAAGTTTCCACATAGCATTGGAGTTCCCCATCCGAAGGGGAACTTGGGTTTGCCTTTAAGCTGAGGCACATTTGTGGGAAAACACGGTAAAGTTTGGAGAGTGATAAAGACATTTAGTTATCTCTTATTTCAGTATTCTGTGTGGAATACTGAAGTCATTTCTAAATGTGATCAGTGATATAATGATAAACATGTTGGGTGTTGAAACATTAACAACAGTAAACAATAATGGTAAATAAATAAAAAAGATTAAAAATGTCAAAATATGTCTCTTAAATGTTGTATTTTTGATGGTTTCATGTGATGTTTTCATTTAGTAACCATTAGGTCAACCAAAAATACAGTGATAGCTGTTTTTCTACTGGGTGGTGGTGAGCCCGGGTGAGGGTCCCTTTAATCTGATACTACGATTTTAAGGTAAAACTATTTTATACAAAATTAGTGATTCTGTATTGATTAAGATAAATTTAAATATATTTATATTTATTTTGTACCACATGACAGTTTATCAGCTGATCAAATAAAGCCTTTAAAAGGTTAAATTACTTTATTTTAGTACTATATTTAAAGACAAAACAGCTTAAGTGTTAATATTTTTGAATAAAAAGTTGTGACAAAAGAAAAGATAACCTTATTAAGAATATTTGTTGACACAATCTTCATCACAATATCAGGGAAACTGAAAAAACAAAAAACAAAACAACATTTGGTTCTTAAAACACATTATGTATTTGTAATATATTTTATGAATAAATCAGTACTAGTATAGCTGTTTTGTGTATGCGGTATTAACATCCTACCCCTAAACATAACACTTACTGAAAACTTTGCATTTGTACATAATTCATAAATAAGTCAGTATTATTTCTAAGCTGATTTCTTTGGGAGGTTCAACCAAAGGTGTCAAAAATTGTGTTAAAGTCAATTGTGTCAAAATCTATCTTTTAGATGTCTTTAAGGTACAATTAACAAACTATTAACAATTATTCATTATTAACATCATGAACTGACTTTTGCATCAATAAACTCCTTACGTACTGCTTTTGATTTGATGTTATTAAGTAAGTAGTTAGGCTTAAATAATATATAGAATTAGGGATATACACTGCAAAAATGATTGGATTTACTAGATTTTGTTACTGGTAATTTTGTTACTAGATTTTGGTACTGAAAGTGGTTGCAAAGTATTTATATGGGCTGAATTTAAACAAATTAAGTTGAACCTTATAAATAAACTGTTTGTTTAAATTCAGGCCATATAAATTGTTTGCAACCACTTTCTGTAAAAAAATCTAGTAAATCCAATTAATTGTTTTTAACATAGAATAATATCATGCAGAATATGTACATTATAAATACTAACAAACAACCTATATCGAGTAAAGCATTAATGAGTAACGAGAAGTAATGAGTAAAGTAAGCATTACTTACAAAAAAAGTAATAATATTTGAGTTACTTTTTGAAAAAATGTAACTCGAGTCACTTTTTAGATTAATTAATTGGCTTTAAAAAAAAATTTGCTGAATTAAAATGAGTGTAATCATGTTGAATCACACTCAATGAGAGGAGGAGCTCAGAAACCAAGATGGCAGAAACCAAGATGGCAGAGTATTCTCATTATTTTGAATACATGGAAGAAAATGGAAGAAAATGGGAAAGTCTCAATGGACAGTGATTAACTAATAAGAATGAACTAATAAGACAAAAACACAAATGTAGCAAACACCTTGCTTTCAATCTTCATTATTCTGTATATACGGCAGAAACAAATCAGGAAGTTCTCAGAAGGTAACATTATTCAAATTTTTTTTTTGTTTTTTTTTTAAGGTAAATAAAGGTGTGTTGTTAAATGCAGAGCTCCTCTATTTAAAAGAAAAGAAAAATCTCCTGCAAGTTCTGAAAGAGATCAAACCTCAGGCAGATTTGAAAAAGTAACTCAAAAGTTACAACGCAATACTTTCTATAAAACTCAGTAACTAGTTTTATGGTAACTAAGTAGCTTTTTTGGGGGAGTAACTCAATATTGTAATGCATTACTTTCTAAAGTACCTTTCCCCAACACTGATTGTTAGGTAATAAGACCTCACTAGTTAGTAGTGAGAATTGGTACTTAAACTAAAGACATTAGTTTTCATGACATAATTTTTGGATGTATTTTTGACGTCTTTGCCAGACATCATCTTAGGAGCTTTATGACATCTCCCTACAAACACTAGACATCATATGGATGTGTAAATTACATCTTATTACGTTTGTCAGACCAGAACCATATCTGCATTTCTACACAACCACTAAACTCCTAAACCAAATTTTTTTTGACATCTCAAAGATTTTCAAGAGCCATCTAAAAAAAGATGTCTTCTTTTTTCATTCAACTTTCATTCTTGACCCTCAGGGACATTATTTCAACATCTTTAAAGATGTCTAAAACACGTCACTTCAACAATACTTTGCTTATTTGGTTCAGCTTTTATCTTTGTTAGTCCTCAGAATGTAAGTTAAACAAGTACACACACACACTGATGTGTGATACAATAAAACCTGATGATACAATAAAAACATAAATGATAAACCTATTTACGGTAATGCACAATTGTGGGTTCGTTTTGTTGTTTTTCTTGGCTTCGTGAAAACCCATTTAGACTTGAATCAAAAGGAGAATGACTTGGAATAATAATTCAATGAGCGCCAAGATTGAAGCTAGAATAGGCTTTATGCTGCAATAAATCCTGAGTCATTTGAGAAGCACTGTTTTTTTCTTCATTGGTATTTCAGGTGGTTCAGCCGGGGCGAGCAGTGTCCCTGTCCACACGTCATCCCCCAGCCAATCACGAAACTCAAGAGGTGGAAACACCAGTGCCTTGGAGAATGGGCTCGGACCCCGTAGAGGAGCACGGGTGAGAGGGTCTGAAAACTGGGAGATGATGTACAGCGACTCAGGGAATGCCTATTACAAAGAGTAAGAGATCAATGATCATTATGTGAATTATTTTGTACATGCTTTACTTCAAGACAAAAAGTTTACATTGTACATGAAGAGCAAGTTCTATTGGTTTTGTCTATACAGTGAAAGTCAATGACATTAACTACATATGCATATCAGTGGCATCCAAGAGATCAATTAAAAATTATACACTGTAAATATCTGTTAATTAACAATTTCAGTATTTTGTGTTGTGTGTAATTTTCTGTTTATTTATGGTTGTGAATTGCATTATGGGACCTAGATCTCTGCTCTGTCTACTTTTGATGTTGAAAATTCAACTCTACAGTTGAACAAAGTGACTTTTATTTACATTTTAGTAGCTTGAAATAATATAATGTAAAAGAAATAATATAGAGAGGAATAAGTATGTAAAATAACAAAAAAAATGGACTGGCCAACACAATCTTATGGCAATTGGTAACTTTTTGATTTAGTGGCTAATTCGTATTTGTACAATCTCGCTTGTACAATTTAGTACGATTTGTTCATCCCCAATGATTGGGTTTAGGGGTGGAGTTGGGTGCCAGGCCTCCATTTTATACAAATTTGTACGAATTAACCACTAAACTGACAAAACATAAAATAGTTAAATTTCCGCGTGAGATCAGGCTGGGCTGACAGTTTATTACAAGGTTTTTGTACCATAATTTACAACAGCAACCCAGACACTAAAGTATATCAGTTTAAACTATTCAAAATGTTAATAAAAGTCAAGTTTTTGGAACTTTTCAAGCTTAAAAGTCGTTGGAAGAAAGATCAAGGTCCCATAATGCAACTCAAAAGCAAAAATAAACGAGGAAAAATAAAAACATCACTCTCAAAATATGGAAAAATACTTATTTGAAAATGATTTAGATTTATTTTCTTTTTCCCCTTTACAATATATCTATTTTTGATTTAAAAAAAACAATTTATTTATTGTGATTTTAAAAAGATTATTTCAACATTGCTTTGCTGACTTTTCTAAAGGTAAAAAAATTATATTGTGTTGTCTAAAAAAGGAACTTTACATGTCTAAAAACCTGAAGTCTTTTTCATGTTTTTTATTAATTGTCATTTAATACTGTAATGGACATTTTTATTTATTTATTTTAGATTTTAAAAAAAATGTTATTAGTAGTTTGCAGAACAAAACAAAATTATGTTTTACCAAATCAGATCACTATATAAATCCAGAGAATATTCAGGTATTCTCTTAATTTTTTTTCATTCTGTATCGAAATGTATTATTAATATTACTAACAAAGTCTTTTCATTTGAATTCCTATTGGCTAAATGCATTCCAGTCCATATTTTATTATCCTTGTAAATAGTTTTGATTTTCAATTTTGAGGAGGAGGTAATGTCTGGTTTTGTTATTACAGTTTGTTTGGCTTTGTCTATATAATTTGGCTTTTGAATTTTACAAATTCATTTGTGACACAATACAAGTCCTTAACATTAAGAGATTTGAATATATATTTCCTAAAACTGTACACAATCATATGTAGAGCTGTTTACCCTTTAATATGGATTCCCAATGATAACCATCCTGTACAGTGATGTATAAAATTAGATGCCTAAAATACATTTATTAATAGCAACAATTACTTAAGGTTGATGCTGTAACATGAGTTGAGCTCTTTGCCTGCAGTCATGTACAGTGGTGACTTAATTTTCCTATTTGCCAACACTGACATCTTGTGTTCTGTGTTTGTTCTGCAGCCATCATCTAAAGCCATCGCCCTGGCTCAATCGCAGAGCTCACAGCAGAGACAATGTCTGTATGCCCGAATGTAAGATTCTGTTCTATTCTATTCTATTCTATTCTATTCTATTCTATTCTATTCTATTCTATTCTATGTTTCCATTCAGGTTTAACAGTGCAACAGTTTTAGTTGATGTCAGTATGAATACATATTTAGATGTACATGATACAGTGCATCCGGAAGGTATTCATAGTGCTTCACTTTTTCCACATTTGTTTATATTACAGCCTTATTGTAAAATGAATTAAATTCAGTTATTTCCTCAACATTCTACACACAATACCCCATAATGACAATGTGAAAAAAAATATATTTTTTGAAACTGTTGCAAATTTATTAAAAATAAAAAACCAGAAAAATCACATGTACAGAAGTATTCACAGCCTTTGCCGTGAAGCTCTAAATTGGAGTTCACTTGTGGTAAATTCAGTTGATTGGACATGATTTGAAAAGGCATACACCTGTCTATTTAAGGTCCCAGGGTTGATAGTGCATGTCAAAGCACAAACCAAGCATGAAGACAAAGGAATTGTGTGTAGACCTCTGAGACAGGATTGTCTTGAGGCACAAGGCTGGGGAAGATTACAGAAAAATTTCTGCTGCTCTGAAATTTCTAATGACCACAGTGACCTCCATCATCCATAAGTGGAAGATGTTTGGAACCACCAGGACTCTTCCTAGAGCTGTTCGGCCATCTAAGCTGAGTGATCGGGGGAGAAGGGCCTTAGTCAGGGAGGTGATCAATAACCTGATGGTCACTCTGTCTGAGCTCCAGCGTTCTTATGTGGAGAGAGGAGAACCTTACAGAAGGACAGCCATCTGTGCAGGTGATGCAATCCACCAATCAGGCCTGTATAGAAGCCAAATTTACCAAAAGGTACCTGAAGGACTCTCAGACCATAAGAAACGAAAATTTCTGGTCTAATGAGACTAAAATTGAACACTTTGGAGTGAATGCCAGGCGTTACGTTTGGAGAAAACCAGGCACCACTCATCACCAGGCTAATACCATCCCTACAGTGAAGCATGGTGGTGGCAGCATCATGCTGTGGGGATGTTTTTCAGCAGCAGGAACTGGAAGACTAGTCAGGATAGAGGGAAAGATGAATGCAGCAATGTACAGAGACATCCTGAATGAAAACCTGCTTCAGAGAGTTCTTGACCTCAGACTGGGGCGACGATTCGTCTTCCAGCAGGACCCAAAGCACACTGGCAAAATATCAATGGAGTGGCTTCACAACAAGTCGGTAATGTCCTTGAGTGGCCCAGCCAAAGCCCAGACCTAAATCCTGTTAAACATCTCTGGAGAGATCTGAAAATGGCTGTGCACCGTCGCTTCCCATCCAACCTGATAGAGCTTGAGAGGTACTGCAAAGTGGAATGGGCAAAAATTCCCAAAAATAGGTGTGCCAAGCTTGTGGCATCATATTCAAAAAGACTTGAGGCTGTAATTGCTGCCAAAGGTGCATCAACAAAGTATTGAGCAAAGGCTGTGAATACTTATGTACATGTGATTTTTCAGTTGTTTTTATTTTTAATAAATTTGCAACAATTTAAAAAAGTATATTTTCACATTGTCATTATGGGGTATTGTGTGTAGAATGTTGAGGAAATAAATTACTTTAATCCATTTTGAAATAAGGCTGTAACATAAAAAAATGTGGAAAAAGTGAAGCGATATGAATACTTTCCGGATGCACTGTATACTGTAATCGCTATATCTATTCTTTCCTTTTGTACATCACTACATGATACATTTGTCTACTTTTCCCCAATTTTAATGCAGCTATATTAGAACATTTTCTTGACAGTTTCATTAAAAAGTGTAAGGTTCTTCTACTTACTTGCTGTTTAAAAACGTCTATATCAGCACAGGTGTTTAATTCACCTTTTTTTTGTAGAGGAACAAATTAAGCATGAACATTTAGTAAAATTATAGTTTAATTTTAAGTTTTAAATCTTCAATAATCTTTCATT
Organism: Danio aesculapii; assembly: GCF_903798145.1. NCBI lineage: Eukaryota > Metazoa > Chordata > Actinopteri > Cypriniformes > Danionidae > Danio > Danio aesculapii. Next base: position 8,999,856 of record NC_079442.1, read on the forward strand.
ATAGTTCTAGTTTAAGTCATGTTCCATGTTGCTAAATGACTAATTGAACTAGATTTTTTTCTAGTAAATTTTTGCTTTTTTACACTGATTTGATCTTTTCTATATAGTACCAATATATTGAGGGTTCCTGGAATGATTTTATCCCCATTATCGACATGATCATTACTTTGGTGAGAAAGTAGTTATGAAGCTAATACTGATAGTTGATACTTATTTGTAATAGTATACTTTTAGTATAATTCTGAAACCATTTTCCTATGACATCATTGTTAGTAATAATTCAAAATAAACAACATTACTGGGCTGAAGTGATATCACTTGATTATCCATCATTTTAAAGTTTAAAATATATATCAAATACACAAGGCAATTATAAGACCCTTTATTAACATGGCTATTCTAAGGGACATTTATTTGCACGTTTCTCTGTAATAAATATGAAATGCAAAACACACAAGTAAGTAAACTTTATTAAATTCTTTTCTTTCAAGGGGTCTGTTCTATTTTAGATTTTTTTTTTTCTGCCAATTAATTTTGAACGCTCTAGAGAATTAAGTATCAATTTTCCTGTGCTCATGTAATATGCTATGTGACAGTTTGGTTTACAATAAAAATGTACAGTAGTTGGTTTGTAAAAGGTGTTTTATGCATGCCTGGATTGGATATTCATTACATTTACACTGTTCTGACCAACAACAGTCAATAGTGTGTGCCATTTTAAAAGCTATAAAACTTTCATTCATTTTGCAAAGCAGTTGACAAACATTACAAATTACAAACATCCTAGTTTCCCCCTTCACTAATACTGTAAATCCTGTAACAACATTTGCATAATTTATGATACAGGGTTTCCAAACTTTCATGAACAGCAGTTTCAAGGACATTTTAAAGCACCATTATTTTTAAATCAAGGACCTTTGTAATTCATACCCAAGCAAATGTAGTGCCATGACAGTTCCTACTGTATTTAACACTCCACATACTCTTAATATTTACATTAAAATGTCAGAGTAATCTTTAAAAGTTTACCGTTTTAAAAAGTCATGTTCAAAGAACTTTAATAAAATTTGTTGAATGCAGTACTGGTAATATTCAACTGTGGAAAATTCTTAAATATTGAGAAAAATGTGCAATATTTGTCAGTGTTATTGTACAAGATTTAAATTTAAGATTTTTTTGACAATTGAGTGCAACTGGTGAAATGAAACCATCACTAATTATTTTTCAAATTTAATTCACTTTCAAGGACATATGTTTGTTTTTAACTGTCTGAATCCATATATATGAAATTAAGGTACTTTTTTTCAAGAAGTGTGGCAACTCTGATGATAGTACAGTATAAATCACTGCTTATGTTCTCTTCAATAAGAAAAGAGTAAAAATGATTGCTAAGCATGCTAAATCTCTACTCGTTTCTAGTCCATTTATGAAGTCTCTAATAAGATGTAGTACACCGTTGCTAACTGTAGAGGGCGATACAAATGTACATATTAAGGTTTTAGTAATAAGTTGGTCATCAGTATAGCTTCACAATTTCATGCCTGTTGTAGTTTGTTTTTATATTTTCTGCGGTCCAGTTCTTACAGTGCTGCATGTTAATCTGCTGTTTACCATGTTGCGCTTGAAAAGACTATCTTCAGACATGCAAATGCTTACCTTTGTCTGTACTTCTACCTCTTTTCTCCTTCAGACATTTCACATTCATGCATTTGGCAGTCACTTACAGACTTACAGTCACAATGTGTTCAAGGTATATTTATTCAAGGTGTCTTTTTTTGTCAGTTTATGTGTTCCCTTGGATTTTAAAGCATGATCTTAAGTGTTGCTAGCATTATGCTAACAGTTGAGCTACCGGGTTAGAATTTAGGAGTAAATGCCATTCTTTTTCCTCACCTTTCACCATTTATCTTTTCATTTTCCTGCTGAATAAAACTACAGAGACCATCATAGGATTTTTAAATTTTAATGCCAATAATGATGGAAAATGTATAATTTTTATTGGAATTTCTAATTGTCTTTTAGGCTTCCACTAGTAACTTTGTTACCCTCTATTGGTGGCATACTAAAACAATATAATGAAATATATACGCAAAATACATTATAAACTCTTAAAATGTACTCACTTTGGTTTGTATTGTTATTGGTATTTGTAGTGGATATCATTAAAACATCTGTGATGGTTTCTATTGTATTTTGTTTGTCTGTCAGTTTTTATTTTCTCCAGCCGGAGTGTCACTTATTTTCTGTACTATTAGTGTGTAGATTTTGTTTCTTAGTTATGATCATGCTGAACCCTGTCACCATCATCTTTCTGGTTTATTATTTGTAGTGGCAGAGTTTACAGACCAGCCGAGTGAACTGAGAGGTTTCTCCGTCCACACTCGTCTAGTTAAAGGCGCACGGGGCTTCGGTTTCAACATAGTGGGAGGCAGTAGGAGGAGAGAGTTCCTGCAGATCTACAGCATCACTCCCGGAGGACCTTCAACCCTGAACACAGGTAACTGCACACAGATCTCCTCAGCTGCCCACTGCGGAACAACATGGGCTACAAACAAGGGTATTTTCTATAGGTTGCAGTTTTCTCTCTCTCTCTCTCTCTCTCTCTCTCTCTCTTTCTCTCTCTCTCTATTGCTCCCTCTCTCTCTTTCTGCATATTGCTATGGATTAGTGTTGTAATTTGTGTGATACTGTCGAACGAGTCTCTCGATCGCTCTATAATCCTAATGGCCTGCATGGTGTAATCCAGCTATCAATGCTGACACACACATTTGCATGTAAAATGTGACATTATGAACACTTTCTCTATTGCCTTGCTGTTGTTTTATTACTAATATACAGAAACATATAGTATTTTTGCAGTTAATTTTCAGATCATGCATTTAGAGTAACAACCAGTAACTTTATAGCAGTCCACTTTTAGATCTGAATATTTATGTATGTACATATATGTATGTATGTATGTATGTATGTATGTATGTATGTATGTATGTATGTAAGCAATTTTATTCATTTATTCATTTTCTTTTCGGCTTAGTCCCTTTATTAATCCCGGGTTGCCACAGCGGAATGAACCGCCAACTTATCCAGCATATGTTTTACACAGCGAATGTCCTTCCAGCTGCAACCCATCACTGGGAAACACCCATACACACTCATTCACACGTACACTATGGTCAATTTCATTCATTCATTTTCTTTTCGGCTTAGTCCCTTTATTAATCTGATGTCGCCACCGCGGAATGAACCGCCAACTTATCCAGCATATGTTTTACGCAGCGGATGCCCTTCCAACTGCAACCCATCACTGGGAAACATCCGTACACACTCATTCACACGTACACTATGGTCAATTTCATTCATTCATTTTCTTTTCGGCTTAGTCCCTTTATTAATCTGGGGTCGCCACCGTGGAATGAACCGCCAATTTATCCAGCATATGTTTTACGCAGCGGATGCCCTTCCAGCTGCAACCCATCACTGGGAAACATCCATACACACTCATTCACACGTACACTATGGTCAATTTCCTTCATTCATTTTCTTTTCGGCTTAGTCCCTTTATTAATCTGGGGTCGCCACCGCGAAATGAACCGCCGACTTATCCAGCATATGTTTTACGCAGCGGATGTCCTTCCAGCTGCAACCCATCACTGGGAAACATCCGTACACACTCATTCACACGTACACTATGGTCAATTTCATTCATTCATTTTCTTTTCGGCTTAGTCCCTTTATTAATCTGGGGTCGCCACCGTGGAATGAACCGCCAATTTATCCAGCATATGTTTTACGCAGCGGATGCCCTTCCAGCTGCAACCCATCACTGGGAAACATCCATACACACTCATTCACACGTACACTATGGTCAATTTCCTTCATTCATTTTCTTTTCGGCTTAGTCCCTTTATTAATCTGGGGTCGCCACCGCGAAATGAACCGCCGACTTATCCAGCATATGTTTTACGCAGCGGATGTCCTTCCAGCTGCAACCCATCACTGGGAAACATCCGTACACACTCATTCACACGTACACTATGGTCAATTTCATTCATTCATTTTCTTTTCGGCTTAGTCCCTTTATTAATCTGGGTTCGCCACCGTGGAATGAACCGCCAATTTATCCAGCATATGTTTTACGCAGCGGATGCCCTTCCAGCTGCAACCCATCACTGGGAAACATCCATACACACTCATTCACACGTACACCATGGTCAATTTCATTCATTCATTTTCTTTTCGGCTTAGTCCCTGTATTAATCTGGGGTCGCCACCGCGAAATGAACCGCCAACTTATCCAGCATATGTTTTACGCAGCGGATGTCCTTCCAGCTGCAACCCATCACTGGGAAACATCCTTACACACTCATTCACACGTACACTATGGTCAATTTCATTCATTCATTTTCTTTTCGGCTTAGTCCCTTTGTTAATCTGGGGTCGCCACCGTGGAATGAACTGCCAATTTATCCAGCATATGTTTTACGCAGCGGATGCCCTTCCAGCTGCAACCCATCACTGGGAAACATCCATACACACTCATTCACACGTACACTATGGTCAATTTCCTTCATTCATTTTCTTTTCGGCTTAGTCCCTTTATTAATCTGGGGTCGCCATCGCGGAATGAACCGCTAACTTATCCAGCATATGTTTTACGCAGCGGATGCCCTTCCAGCTGCAACCCATCACTGGGAAACATCCTTACACACTCATTCAAACGTACACTACGTTTAGCTTATCCAATTCACCTATACCACATGTCTTTGGACTTGAGGGGGAACCCGTATTACCTGGAGGAAACCCATGCGAACACTGGGAGAACATGCAAACACCACACAGAAATGCCAACGGACCCAGCCGGGGCTCGAACCAGCGACCTTCTTGCTGTAACGCAATTGTGCTACCCAATGTGCCACCATGCTGCCCAATTTTATTTTTGTTCCCTTTTATTAAACACTTTTAGTGAAGTGAATTAGTAATATTTGATGAAAATAACATTTCACAAAGAAAGAAAGAAAGAAAGAAAGAAAGAACTAATAATATTTGATGAAAATAAGGGTAAGACTTTATTGTAATGGTCCCTGTTGCACATTTTGTTGACTAGGCTAAAAGTTGTATTGCAACTACATACCAATTACTTCTCATTTGGGATTAGTAGACCGTCTGCCTAATATCTGCTGATACTGGTCCTTCAACAGACATTTAACTGACTATAAGAAACGTTTTAAGTACATGTCAATTTACACTAACCCTAACCCCAACCTAAGAGTCTATTTATAATCCAATGAGAATTAGCTGGCATTAAGATGCAATGTAACTTAAATTCATCAAATGTGTTAAATGAACCGTCAAAGTAAAGTGATACCCACAGTGAAAGAAAGAAAGATACAAAGAAAGAAAGAATATTTGATGAAAAAAACATTTCACAAGGAAAGAAAGATATTTGTAATATTTAATGAAAATAACATTCATTCATTGATTAGTTTTCCTTTGGTATATAGTGTCTGATTTATCAGAGGTCGCCACAGCAGAATAAACCGCCAATAACATTTGACAGAAAGAAAGAAAGAAAGAAAGAAAGAAAGAAAGAAAGAAAGAAAGAAAGAAAGAAAGAAAGAAAGAAAGAAAGAAAGAAAGAAAGAAAGAAAGAAAGAAAGAAAGAAAGAAAGAAAGAAAGAAAAAAAGAAAAATGACAACTCCAGATATTTTTTTATATTGGGAACACCAATATCTGTCATGCTATAGGTCACTGGGGCTCTCTGGTGTCCTGCTGTGGAGAGAAGAAACAAACAAACAAACTATAATTTTGTGGTTTCTATACATAAAAATAAACTGGAATATGGAAACATATTACAGTTAACTAGATAGATGGATGGATGGATGGATGGACGGACAGTACATACATAATACAGCATTATGCAAATTAAAAAAAAAGTGCTAAGAGATGTATTTCATTAAATTAAATTTAATATGACTAAAATGCCAAAAAGTTGAACCCATATATTACTCTTTCCAAAAAAACAGAGAAAAAAAGCCAGGATGAAAGTGCAGCGCAATGATCATTTTCCATTTATTCAAATAAAAAAGCGGCACAGGGAAAACATTGAGATTGTTGCAAATGGCAAGCCAAAAACACCATACAGCAACCAATTGACGTTAAAAGTAGGCAAGGCAAGATGTTGACATATGTTTCTGAGTGTTTGTGGAACTGGATTACTGAGCTGAAATCACCTACAGTTGAGGTCAAAATTATTAGCTCAAATTTGAAGCAAGGAATTTTTCACAGTATTTCCTATAATATGTTTTCTTCTGGAGAAAGTGTTATTTGTTTTATTTCAGCTAGAATAAAAGCAGTTTAAGAAAAAAAAAAAACAATTTTAGGGTCAATATTATTATTATTATAAGCAACATTTTTTTTTGTCTACAGAACAAACCATAGTTACGCAATGACTTGCCTAATTTCCCTAATTTGCCTTGTTAACCTGATTAAGTTAAGCCCTTAAATTGCACTTTAAGCTATCTTAAAAAGCTGAATGTCTTGTAAAATATCTAGTAAAATAATAAGGACTGTCATCATGGCAACCATGTGTTTCCGTTAAACAGAAATTGGCGAAAAAATATGAAGGAGGGCTAATAATTCTTCAACTGTAGGCTACTCTGAGAATGTATTCCTTCACACTTTCAGTTTACACAAACATCTTGAACCCTGTATGCCTGTGCATTGATCATTTACTGCATGTGTGACATTGCACGTGTGATTTACGTGTAAACAAGCTGTCTTCCACCTGATTAAAACAGGCGTGCTCAGCTGTAAAGAGTGATGCTGTAGTGGAAATGTACCATAAGAAATGTGTCTGGAACATCAAAACAGCATTTTAGAATAATTTCTGAAGGAATCACGTGACACTTAAAGTTTAGTAGGTTCAACTTTCAGAACATATATTCATTAAATATAAACCCCTGTCTTCTTTTTCTTCTTCCAGCGGACATCCTGGTCTACATCAATGATACATGTGTACTCGGCTACTCTCACAAAGATGTCGTAGAAATTTTAAAAGCCATCCCTATTGGTCATACTGTGGACATCATGGTCCGAAGAGGCTACCCAATGCTCTATAACTCAGAAGGCTGTCCAAAGATGTCCAATCCTAGGCTGACGGCATCCCAAAACCAGTCACCACATCTACCTCCACCAACCACAACCCAACCCCAGGCCCAGGCTCCTCTCCCATATGCACAGCTTCACCTCAACCACAATGGGCCCCCGTGGGCTGACTTTGACAGGGGGTCTTCAAGGAATCTCAGAGTGCGAGCTTCAAGGTTCAGCCTGGATGCTAATGGAAATTCACCTCCATTTGCTTCACCTCCAAGACCTCCGTCATCGTACCAGGGCTCCAACGGGTATGGGAGTGGGTTTTTGAGACCGCCACGCACTGCGAGAAGCATACGGAGGTTGCAGAGCGCAGAACTAGCCAGCCAGAGTGACAGCGAGGTGGTGTCTGCTATTGGATCCCACAGGTGAACGGATTTGATGTGTGATGGTGTTAGGAGTTGAGAGGGTTATTTTTTTTTCAATGTGACACTAAAGATGACTGGTGTTACAGTTAGCTACAAGCTAATCAAGGTATTACTTCAGTATTAGAAAGTTACAGACAGATTAGTTTTATCATAGTTACAGTAAAACTGGATATCAATGGCCCTCATGTTAAGAGCTGTGAACTTTTTGATTCCAGAATACAAATGACCATTTGTCACATATTATGTTGCAACTTTTTTTTTCTCAGTACTGGTTAAAAGTATATTCATTTTTTAAGGAGTTTTACTAATCACAAATATATATATATATATATATATATATATATATATATATATATATATATATATATATATATATATATATATATATATATATATATATATATATATATATATATATATATATATATATATATATATATATATATATATATTGGATTAACCTCATATCAAATTATATGCTACCATTTTAAAGTTTTGTGGTCTGTCAGATTTTATTTATCTATCCATCCATCCATATATATATATATATATATATATATATATATATATATATATATATATATATATATATATATATATTTTTTTTTTTTTTTTTTAATCACTACTATAATACAAGAACTAAATAACACAACACTCTGTTGTACATGACTGAGAATAAAATGACCAAAAAAGTTCAATATTTACAGTTGAAGTCAGAATTATTAGCCCCCTTAGAATTTTTTTCTTTTTTAAATATTTCCCAAATTATGTTTAACAGAACAAGGAAATTTTCACAGTATGTCTGATAATATTTTTTTCTTTTTTATTTGTTTTATTTCGGCTAGAATAAAAGCAGTTTTAAATTTTTTATGAACCATTTTAAGGTCAAAATTATTAGCCCCTTTAAGCTATATTTTTTTTCGATAGTCTACAGAACAAACCATCGTTATACAATAACTTGCCTAATTACCCTAACCTGCCTAGTTAACCTAATTAACCTAGTTAAACCTTTAAATGTCACTTTAAGCTGTATAGAAGTGTCTTGAAAAATATCTAGTCAAATTTATTATATAATATTATTTGTCATCATGAAGATAAAATAAATCAATTAGAAATGAGTTATTAAAACTATTATGTGTAGAAATGTTTTGAAAAAGTCTGCTCTCCATTTAACAGAAATTAGTGAAAAAAGTAAACATAGGTTTAATAGTTTGATGGAGATATCTTTTCTTTTTTTAGAAACAGAATTTTAAAAACCCGAGTGCATTCTTTTCATGAAATTGGGCAGAAAACTTATTATTTATTGCTGCTGAAAAGCTGTGTAATGCTAAAGGTTTTCAATCGATGTCATACACCTCTTGTTTTCTTGTTAGAATACTGCAAAAAAAGTCAAATAAATACAGCATTGCGAGAATAACTGACTTTTTTTCTATACATTTTACATTTAGATTTATTTGTTAAATTGCATTTTATGAATAAATATCATTTTAACTTACTATAAAGATAAATGCTAACATGCCATTTTACACTATATATATTTACAATATATACTTTTATACACTTACAATGTATAAACTTTTACTCATGGTAGATGGATTATTTTTATGGAATGAGGCAGAAATTAATACATTAGGCATATTTGTAGCTGTCTTTGCAATGCTTTTTTTTTTTTGACTCACATTTGTTCTATACAATGTGTTTCTGCAAAGTTATTAGACTAGAACGGCATTTCCCAAAAGGCAAGTTCCTCAATGACTCATACATCTACATATATAGGAGTGTACTGTACATGATAACAGTGTTTCAATGCAGTAACACTTATTTTTCCATGTTAACTCCATAGCTTACCAATTTGTTACAGATTTTCTTCTTTAAATACATAATGCACTGTAAAAAATATCCATAAATTATCAGATTTCCGTATTTTGTGATTCATGTTTTTATATTTTCATAATTCCTCGTTTATTTATGATTTTGAGTTGCAATATGGGACCTTGATCAGTCTTTCAGCAACTTTGAACCTTGAAATGTTTGACAAAGTGACTTTTATTAACATTTGTAATAGTTTAAATGGATATATTGTCTCGTTTGTTGTAACATATACGACACAAAAACCTTGTAATAAACTGTCAGCACATTTTCTGTTATTTAACAGACTTATTTCTCTATATATTATTATATTATTTTAAACTACTAAAATGTCAATAAAATTTTCAGCATCAAAAATCAACAGAGCAGAGATCAACATCTCATAATACAATTCACAACCATAAATAAACCAAAAACACTTGTGAATCACATAATACAGAAATTGTTCATTACCACATATTTATTATGTGTCTATCCACCCCTGATCATGACACATCATGCCAACTCTCTCTCTTTTTATCTTTACAGGGCCTCGTTTATCCGTAACCACAACAACAACTCTCTCTCCACTCCGCCACCTCTCCGCCTGCACTCCTTCAAATCTTCAGAGAGTGACCTTTCCTCAAGTACTCCACCGCCCATATCTCGATTACCTCTACCCCATACTGAACTAAGCCCAGGTCCTGTCTCCTTTTCCCCTGGAGGTGGAAGACGCTACTCGCATTTACGTAAACCTCAGAATTCAATGCTAACCCCACCAAGCAGCGTCCATTCAGACGGCCCTTACTTCACCTTCAACGGGACAGCCAGCGCCAGCAGCGGCAGCCCCAACAGCAGCATTCCTTCACCCGGAGCCCTGAGCGCCGTCATAGGCAGTGGTGTTGGAGGAATGGCGGCTGGTGGAGAATTGGTGCCTGTTGCATTGGCTAAATGCGAGAGGGGCAGCAATATGGGGTTCAGTGTGACGGCAGGAGGGCACGGAGGCAGACAGACCCTTGTGAAGAAAGTCTGGGACCACAGACAGTGTAATGGGCTGCAGTCTGGAGATGCTGTTGTGAAGATCAATGGAGCTGATGTACAGAGTCTCAGCTTTGCACAGGTAGGGAAGGAGAGAACAAGTTGATACTTTTGTTATGGGGTACATATTTTGTTCAAATGTGTGTTTTGTGTTCAAGGTCCAAAGGATTTTGCAAGAACACACTAAAAAAGGAGAGGTTATTCTGCTGGTTTACAGGGGTAAGCTAATGTATTTTATTTATTTATTTATTGCATTTTTACCTGTACATAATAAAAGATTTAATTGGTTTTTATTGTGTGAATTGTATAAGAAATATTTTAGATTCTGCATTTTTACTAAGTCAAAATTAAGGACATTTGTGATGTCATATGTGATCATTTAGAATTTAAATTTTTTTTTGCTTCATTACATCAATATTGATGAACAAATTTGATCTGATATTAGTAGGTATTTATATATTACATACAGGGCTTGACATTAACTTTTTTGATGACTAGCCACTGTGGCTAGTAGATTTCCAACATTACTAGCCACCTGCCATTTTCACTAGCCATAATTTTGTTGTTGGGAAAATATACTTTATATGCATAAATTTGACTTTGACATGCTAAAATTACTTGATTTAGATTTTGCGTTATGTCCACATGCCTCTTCATTCATTTCACTTTTTGTGTGTGTTGTGTATTAGCTTGCTCAGTGTGCATGTGCAAATAGGTTGTCTCATTGCAATCAGTTTTTATTTCACATGACTTTTCAGGGCTCAAAATTAAGGATTTACCAATTTTATCTCCAACCACATCAAAAATAAATAATTATTTCACAGCCACACATTTTAAATGTGTCAAAACAAGCTAAATATAGCTGTATCCTTGTGCTTTTTAGTTCAACAAAACTTTTCTTCAAAAAAAATTGACATTTAAAAAAGAACTATTGTCATGTATCTAAAATACGCACCTTAATCTATCCCAGATCACCAGTTAACTGCACATAAATGGGGAGTTAATCTTATATTAAAGCAATGTTATTGTAAAAAAAATTATAATTAAACGATATTAACAAAAATAGCTGTAAGCAAAAGAAAGCAGGTAAAAAACAAACTGTGAGGGATTGTGAAAGCATGATCACGCACAGAAGGTTAACGTTAGGACTGTTAATAATCTGTTCAAAAAATAATTACAACAAAGGCAGTGACCGCTGCTGCTTACAAAAGGATATATATTTTTTTAAATTTTGAGCTCTTGAACACAGCAGGACTGTGGGAGCACGATCATTACTTTTTGTCCAGTCTATTTCAAAGAGAACCGATCGCACCAGTGGCGTTTCCTCTAGGCACGGTTGCTTTGCTCAAATAAATGGGAGCGCACCTGTGCGTGCGAGCAATCATCCTCTCATTCGGTATTCACTGCGAACATGGTTATTTTTATCAGTCGTGCTGCTTCTCGATTGTAAGATCAAGTTTGCACGAATATTGGGCCATCTCCATTGTTGAACCCTGCTTTTAGAAAAACTACAATTTAAAAAGGATTTCAAACCAGACACAGTGGCCAGTGGGAGTGTCTGTCTAACCCGCCACAGCTAAAATCTACCCGCATTTGGCGGGTTGGCGGGTGTTAATGTCAAGCCCTGATTACATATATCAGTATATTAGTTCAAATATAATATACATTTTTTTGTGAGATACACACACACCTGGGGAGAGAGATCACATTAGAAAATAAATTCTAAAAAAACCTTCTAAAATATTTACATTTGATATTGAATATAAACTGTTTTTACTTTTAATTTAGATTTGACGATGAAATACAGTGCATTTCTTATTTTATTTTTACTTTATAACACAGGTACACACCAGGGCCATTGATAGACCCCATATGCTGCCGCATGTGCCCAGTAAAAGCTTTGAGTTATTATTTACCCATTATTTATGTAGATATGATTATTTACAATCCTAGAATAAAGACATTGTTCTCTATGTACAACCAAGTCAATGCTTCTGAAAGCAGTGTAGTTTAATTAAATGCTGATAATTATTTAATGATTATATATTGGCTGATATTAGATATAAACATACATTTTATGACACTTATTAATAGAAAAAGTTTTTTATATATAAATATAGATAGATAATGGGCTTCAAATGACATGACATCATATATTAAAATCATGGGTTAATAGTGAAATATTGTATTTTAATTTAGTGTTGTTACATTTAAAAACTGACATTCACAAAATCATAATATTTTTTCTACTTTAGATTGAAATTGTGCAGCTGATATGTAATGGAAAATTTAGCATAAGTCTACAAATTTGGAACCCACTCAATATACTTTTAAAAAATATAGTTTAATTAATACATCATGTTTATGATGTTTAATAGGGATGCTGTAACATTTAGATGAGACAAAATGTAATGTGTGCGACAGATCAAGGATGAGGCATGAATCGATTCTGAATTTAAGCTTTTTACTCAATGGTTTAAACAAAAGATGTAACAATAATAATTGAAAAAAGAAATAAACATTTACAATATTCTTTTTAAATGAAAACAAATAAAAACAAAACTAACAAAACAAAACAATCCTTAAGTCTAATGTCTAAACTAGGCGACAAAAAGAAATAATCTAAAAATAAACAACACCTGATCTAAACTAATTAAACTACAAAATTCAAAATTACTCATGTGGCAAAACACTAATCTAACAAAAACAAGCTAAACTTAAACAAACCTAATACGAATGTCATAAGGCTCAGTTTAGAATTACACAACAACCATCAAAGCAGTTACTTAAAGCCAACGAAGTTTAACAAGTAAACTCGAATTACCACAGTCAAACTGAGATAATAAATCACCATAATAAAACACAAATGTGTGGAGCAGAAAAGTTACGCCAAGGCAGAGCGCACACCACACACTGATCTGTCATACATTTAAATCCTCACGGTTCGTCCGGTGATTGGTGGAACTGGCATCGTCATAACAATGATGGATAGTTAACTGAACCAATAGGAATAGGAGTGGAGTGAGAAACGGAGAGTGGAGAGTGAGGAAAATAAAACTAACATGGCACATAACATTTTGTTATAGTTTAAAGTGGACCTATTATGTCTTTTTTTACTAGATGAAGTCTCTGATGTTCCTGGAGTGTGAATGTGAAGTTTCAGCTTAGAATACCGCAAAATTGTTTTTTTTATAACTCTTTGAACATGCCGCTTTTAGGGTTTGATCCAAACTGTGCCATTTTTTTACTGTTGCTTTAAATTCAAATGAGATTGTGCTCCCAGACCTTTCAGACTTTTCAAAAGTGGCAGAGCTATAAATGTTTGTGCATCAGCATAGTGGCAGATTTAAAACAGCACTTTCATGTTGTCTCTGTGAAAAATGTAAAAATGTGAAAAGAAGTAGCTTAGAATATGGTTTTATATGGATACTGCAGTGTTCATTTGTGGATCCTAAAAGTTATATATAATGCCTCCTAGTTGCTGACATTATCTTTAACAGGTGAAAACTCTAATAACTGTTTTTTATCATGTTTGATTTAAGAAATGTTTTTAGAAATGTTTCAGAATGTCAGAATTAAGAAATGTTTACTATTAGTGACTGTCTATATTCACAAACTATTGCCATACAACTGTATTCAAACCCTTTATAAAAGTGATTTTTGCATAATTTGTGCCTTCATGCCCATTACAAGTACAGAATAATTGACGATGAACTGTTGAACACCTAAAAACCTTGTTTAGATGTGAAAGTTCAAGCCATTTGTCAGGCCTTTGTCCTCCACCTGCTCTTGTGTGAAGTACACATTCTGTTACATTTATCTAAAACAATTGCACACCTTAATATATTCATCAACCAATCAGAATCAAGCATTCAACCTCCCTGTAGTATAAATATGAATAACTGTGTTCATCTTATTTTTGCAGGCCCCTCAAATTACTCCAATTCGCCCAATTCTGTGCGAAGGCTAACTCCTCCCCCTCCTCGCTCCGCTTCTGACTCTGAAGTACCTTTTACTGACTCCATGCCATTATCTCGTAACTCTCTGACTCCGCCATCTCCAGCGCTTGTGCGCTCTTCATTGGTCCAGAGCACCAGCTTCCTGGATTCTGTACCTGTCACTCTCACACTGGAGCCACGGGATTGGATGAGCTCAGAGGATGGAGGGACAGTGCTCAGTCCCAGAGTGAAAACAGAGGAGAAAGAGCAGCCCCCAGCGCTGCGGGGCTATGAGGTGGAGCTGAAGAGGAAACCAGGTGAAGGATTTGGATTCGTTATCGCCTCTCAGGATGTGGAAAATGTCAAAGGTGAGTATTTGTAATGCACCAACACTATGAAATAATGTATAAGTACTTCAGTGCAGTCCTAGAAGCTAGGTGTTCCCTGCAGTATATACTGAACATGGCACTTAGTTTTGTCATATTATTTCTAAAAAAAAAAGCAATATTTTTGACTTTTCACTCCAGACTTTTGACTGGCAGTTTTATACTGAACAACAAGTTTTGATCAGTTTAGTTTGTTAGTTAGGCGGCAGGCCAGAATCACGGTGGCAGGCCAGATAGACCATCAGGCCACTGGAAAACGTCCCAGTGCTCCCTATGGCCAGTCCGCCCCTGCTTGTATGTACACTGTAAAAATGCAAAGTTCCACACATTTTCTTCACCACAAATTGATTGTTAACCACATTTTTTTTTACAAATTTAAGTGGATTGAACCATAAAACAATTAAGTTGTCCCCTCCAAAAACGGAATTAACTCATATTACATAAGTACTTTGAACACACAATCAATGACCTCTATTAATGACACTTGTCAAATACAGTGCAAAAAGACAAAAAATAAGATATGTTTGGATGTGTGATCTGATTTTATGTTTGAAATTAGAGAAAATTGAGTATTTAATAAAGGAATCTGTGCAAAAAATGTATGAGACACGGCAACCTATGATCACATATTTTGAAAAAAGGGAGACTCTCTCCTTTAACTGATTTATATAAAGAAACTGTGATCACCAATATGGTTTGGTTTGATATTTATGTAAAAGACCACTATAAATGTATCAGATTATTGATTTGTATTGTCATGTACTGTAGGTAATGATTTATTTGAATTAATTTTAAGGTCTATTTATTTATTAAATTTTTTTCTTATTTTTCTTCTTATTATTTTTTAATTATTATTTTATTCGTTTTATTTATTTATTTATTTATTTATTATTATTATTAATATTTTCCATTTTGCTATATTTTTATCTATTCCTGTTGTAAGTGTATTTTAATTTTATTTGTTTGCTAATTCATTTCGGCGGCAGTGTTCAAAAATGGGGGAAAATTACAACCTTGATTGTACAAAATGTTTTGTTAATGCTTGAGAAAATAATCACAAATAAATGTTTAAAAATAAAAAAATAAATAAGATATGCTATTAATTAACTAGGTATGTTAATTAGGTATGTTATAAATGATTAATTATTAATTAGCTTTATTATTGTCAAATATATTACTGTTATATTAGCTGTCTTATACAAAATGTTTGATTATAAAATCATATGAAGCAATGAAAGAATGAGCACCCTGAAATGGTTTAGTGACTCCATGGTAAGCTCAAATTTCAAAATGGTGTAATGTCATGAATTTTTAATTTAAGCTTTATGACTTCTAATATAGTGTGATTACTAAAATATGTGATGGAAAAGGGTGATAATAAAATTGCAAACTGCTAAGGGGGTAATCTAACATCTTACTAATTAACAAAGATTTTAACTTAGATTTAAATTAGTGTACAGTAGGATTGGGTGATGTCGACCAATTTGCCATCATACAATTTCTAATGTGAAATATTGCGATGGACGATAGCATTCATCGTTGTGAATAAATTATTTCTGAATAATTAATAAATTCATAACGAATTAATTATTTGTAGCCTACGGTTTCAACTACCTGACCCGCATGGTCTTTGTTTTACCCATAACCAAATCCTAAATAAATAAACATCAGTTACACTCAAATTACCACCTGTCAGTCACTTTTTCCGCGGGACACTGGGATGAATAGGCAGAGTGATCTGTGTCATTATAATGGCATTGACAAACTTGGTTGGTAAAAAAGGTGCACAACCAACAGCAACCAACCAACAGTATCTGAGTACTGCGTGTACTGTGTACAAGCGTGAAAGTGAAAGATTGAAGCAGTGTACTGACTCTGTGACAGCTTACCTGATAGATTCAAAAGACCAAAGACAAGATTAATTACATATCATGTTTAACAACTATAGTGAGACGCTATCCAGCGGTACATCCTTGATAAACTGTCCAACGTGCACTGCTCTCTGGGGTTTTGTGCTCAAAGCACCCGCTGACTGCTGGAGCTCAGACATGCGTATATGCAGCGCATAATAATCATATTGAATAAAGTTACAGTATCAAATACAATTAATTCTCTATTCATTCAATTAAAGATGCAATAAATGGATCAGAAGAGACTCTTTTTATTTTTATTCAGTGCCCTTTAACCTCAAAATTTGCTTTGTCACTAAAAGACGTGTTTACAGGAGTCAACATTTGAAGTAGATCATCACCTTTCCTCAAAGTTGTCCTAAAACTCTCTTTCTTGTCTTAGAGCATTTTGGATCTTCTTCAAATGTTGACTACTGAAATGTAATCAAATGTATACTCTTCTGATAATGACATTAAAATGACACAAACTGTACTCTTGACACTGTGTGTATGTAAAAACTGAAGTATAGTTTTGAGTTTAAGAGTCTTATTTCAAAAATTTTACAGAATCATTCAATTATAAAGGATTAATATGTAATGCAGTGTTGGGTAAATGACATAAAAAATGTAGTTATTTACTAATTGCATCATTAAAATTGTATTTAACAATTTTTATTTTAATTTAAATTGTATTTCTGTAAGTTTTTGAAAATTATATACTATGTCTGAAAAGTAATTCATTAAAAATATTTATTTTTGTCCTTTATTAGATAGGACAGTATTTAGACAGGAAGCAAAGTGGAGAGAGAGAGGGGAGTAGGGAAGGGAAATGTGCTCAAACCGAGATTCGAACTCGGGACGCCTTGACATGCTACTGTACCAAATGTCGACACGCTAACCACTAGGCTATTGCGCTGACCCTGAAAAGTAATTTAATTACTCAAGGAATACTTGATTCAGTATTATTTAAAATATACTTATAAATCTGTGCATTTCCCAGTACTGGGTTGCAGCTGGAAAAAGCATCCGATGAGTAAAAAAAATGCCAGAATAGTGCCTGATAAATAAGGGACTAAGCCGAAGGAAAATAAACGAATTAAATCTCAGCATGGGTGACGCAGTGGTGCAGTAGGTACTGCTGTCGCCTCACAGCAAGAAGGTCGCTGGTTCGAGTCTCGGCTGGGTCAGTTGACGTTTCTGTGTGGAGTTTGCATGTTCTCCCTGCGTTCGCGTGGGTTTCCCCCACAGTCCAAAGACATGCGGTACAGGTGAATTGGGTAGGCTAATTTGTCCGTAGTATCACTGTCCACTGTGTAAAACATGTGCTGGATAAGTTGGCGGTTAATTCCGCTGTGGCGACCCCGGATTAATAAAGGGACTAAAGAAAATGAATGAATGAATAAATTAAACTTTAATAAAAAATTGACTCAAAAATTGAGTCAAACATGGCCTTTAGCTTCATTAAAAAAAGTAATTTAAATAAAGTAACTAATGACACTAATAAATTACACACCATACTGTTGTTATTTAATATTTTGATTAAATTGTAGAATGAAAAAGAATGCAAAATAACACAAAATACATAATAAATATATTATACATTTAAAAGGTTGTATATTTATGTCCATATAATTGGGCTATTTTAGTGTCAGCTGTATGAAGTGACTGAGTGACAGTGAGACAGAGGCCTGCCAATAGTGAAGCCTGCCAGCAGTCAGACCCGGATACTCACACACACTCACACACACCCACCCCTCCTTTCCCCCCTCACACTCTCCCCTACCTAAGCCCACAATGACCTCATTTTGCTCAGTGTTCCTTTGCTTTTTATCGAGGCCATGGCATCACTAAGAGCTTGAGCATCTAAAAACGTGCCTGTCCCCGATGTCACAGCTGTTGCCGTGTATATCAATATCTCTGATGTTTCTCTTCTGTATGACTCGATTTCATAATCTTTCGGAGAGTTTGTGCTGTGTTCTTTACACATCCTCAGAGTTTGAGTTAGAACGAAAGGTTTACGTTAAGACTGTGTTGTAAATTATTTGATTTATTGACTAAATGAAGACACAAAAACCTCTAACTGCCATCAGAAATTGTCTTTAAAAATTTACTTTTTTTCAGACTCCTTTGTGGAGGTTCAGTAATTTCACTTTTATGTCAAAGGATAGGTTATTTTCATTGTCTTTAATAAAAATTAACATTGGAGGCTGAGAAAAATGCTCATTTTAGAAGAAATGTTCAGATGGCAGAGGTTTTTGCATCTCAACTCCTTAAATATAATGTGAGGCTTATACTTTATATATGTAAAGTTATAAGTTAAAGTTATACGATTTTGATTGTTATTTTGGTTTGAGGTTATTACTTAATTTGTGTTTGTATACTGTAAAAAAATATTGTGTTTGTATAAACTTAACATTTGTGTTGATTCAGCTCATTTTAAATAAGTAGTTTAAACAAGCAGCAAAGATCATTTTTTGAGTGTAGTTAAGCTAGTCCTCATGTCCACAATGTAAAATCATGTCTGGCTTTTATAACTAATCCAGATATATCTAATCCACTCCTAGAAATGTAGCAAAATGCCTAAAATCCAAAACTGAGAAGCTGATTTCTGTGCCTACACTTGTACTCATATGGCTGGAGGATAGAAAGACTCAGTATGAAGATAAAAGAGAGTCTGTCTTGAGACTGAGACGTCTGATGAAAAAAATGAGATGTTTGTGTTTCTGTGCATGGCTGTGCAGGGGAGCGTGAAATGCCATCAAACACACTGTATGATTGAGCTACATAAAAATCAGTGATGATGCAGATATAAGAGATGTCAGACACTGAGAGACTGATAAAGAGAGAACGAATTGGGTTAGAAAGCAAAACACGAGTTACACGATCAATGAATCAATAATAGAGATTATCCTAGTTGTGTGGATGCCAGTGGATCTCTTAAAGGGACACTGACATGATTTTACAAACCTCCATTTTTAGTTATTTATTTTCATTTTACTGACAGTGCTTAGGGTTACCTATTGTAATCTCCAGTGTTCTTATTATACACTGCAAAAATGATTTTATTGCTAAGAGTTTTTGTCTTGTTTCTAGTCCAAATATCTAAAAATTTCTAAATCAAGAAGCATTTTCTGGGCAAGTAAAAAATACTATCTCGTTTTTAGAAATAATATGTCAAGACTAATTGAGTTTTTCTTTATAACAAGCAAAATAATTTGCCAATACAATAAGCAAAATAATCTGGTTTTCATTATTGGCAGATTATTTTACTTGTTTTGTTTTGGCAAAAGCTCACAAATTTGTGACATTTGTTCTGAAAACATTATGGTTTACTTGTCTAGAAAAATGCTTATGATTTAAGAATATTTTGATATTTGGATTAGAAATTAGACAAAACCCTAAGAAATAAATTTTTTTGATCAAGGACAGTCTGAACACTCTTCACAGCAAATTTGTAGTATGTATTTCAATCCTTCTAGCACTACCAACAGTTCAAATTTTCTCTTATTTTTATTTTTAGGGATTTTTGTTCAGCCACCCAAACTTATTGTCTGAAAACAGTATTTACTGTACGGTTTTCAGCTGAATTAGGAAAAAAATGTCTGAAAATATGAGCTGAAACAGTGTTCAGCATGCTGGTTTCACTCTTCCTCCTGTCATAGTCACAGTGCAGCAGCTTTCACACCGAATACGGAAAGTGTTGCTTGTTGAAACCTTGTTTTTCAAGCTTGTTTGGTGTTGTGACACCCATGACATGAGGTTCTCTACACAAGATTTCAACTCTCTTCTATTTAATCAAGAGATAATAAAAGTATTTATAACTTCGTAGTTGTCTAACCCAAAATCTAGGGGCATGTTACTTTATATTTGGAGCAAGACACCAAGCTAAATGATACCTGATTAGTTTATTTTTGGCCAGTATGGGTGCCAGTGCAATATTTTATGAACATAATAATGTTTCAATAGAAACTCACCATTCTGCCTTAAACATTTTTGGGACACCACCACCTTGTGCTAAAAAAATGACAGGTACATTTAATAATATATTTTTGGGTGGTGTCCCAAAAGTATTTGATATATATCACAATTTCTGAATATTTTGCCATATGATTGTTTATAGATTCCCTGGCAGACACACAACGTCATAAGACATTAATATTACTGTAGGTTAGATTTAGGTCACTAAGGACAATCTTATTTTGATGTCCAATAACAATGTGAAATAATGTGAATTTCATATTTTGTTGATTTTAGGTTGTGTTGTAATGTGGCCAAAATCCACCGTCAAGCCAACATCTTAAACCAACATCATATTGACGTCAAATACTGACACTTATTTGTTGGGTATGGCAACCAAAGTCCAATGGTTGATATGGTCATACTGGTAAAGTCCACACATTGTCAAGCTGTAACAACATTAGAAGTTGATATTTGGTTGTTTTTAGGTTGCATTGGAAAGTAACCAAAATGTAATGTCTGTCTGACATTGGACATTGACAACACAATCTCACGGCAGTTCGTAACTTTTTGATTTAGTGGCTAATTCGTATGAATTCGTACGATCTAATTCGTACAATTTAGTACGATTTGCTCATCCGCCAATGACGGTTGGGTTTAGGGGTGGGGTTAGGTGCCACGCCTCCTTTTTAAAATCGTACAATTTCGAACAACTGAACTCGTAAAAATTCGTACGAATTAGCCACTAAACTGTCAAAACGTAAAATACTTACGTTTTCTCGTGAGATCAGGCTGGCATTGACGTCAACCCGATTTTCATTTCCAAACATAATGCAACGTCCCACAACATTGGGGTACAACCTCAATCTGACATCATGTTGACCTCCTGTGCATGCTGGGTCCTTGCATACTAGTTATATCATAATCATCTTAACTTCCTGTCCAACTTTTCTTTATTATTTTTTTACATTTTTGAACTCTTCCTTAGTCTGATTTCCAACAAAGGACTATAAAAGATACAAGAATGTTTTTACAACATGCAGGCAAACAGCTCTGTATTTACTTCAGTGCTGACATTAGTTGCATGATGCAAACTGTATCTGATCCTGAGGCTGTATCTTTGCAAATCTTTCATATAATGACACCAAATCTAATATGTGTTCTAATACGTGCAAAACAAGTAAACCACATTGTTAATAAATAGTTTATCCATTGGCAGTGATGCAGAAATGCAAGAATATGGTGTGAGAAAAAGATTTTCATCCGCATTTTCAAACATGTTTTTTATATTTCTTTAAGACAAGATCTGAGATTGTGATTGATTTTCGTCTTTGCTGTATGCAGGTTAATGCATTTACTGTAAATACTAGACAAAATCTGTATATACTGTAATGGAAAAATCTAGTGGTCATAATTGGTTTATGCTAAAGCCATGCACAGTACAGTATGACCTTACATGAACATGTACAATTCTGGACAAGCACAATCAAGTATATGTTATATAACATATAAAATAGGAGCATGAAGTAAATATTTCAAAAACTACTACAGTAAATGCCTTTATCATAGTATTTTCTTATTCTTACCTTCAAATCAAGGTAAATATTTTGATTGCTTGAGTCTCATGTAAAAATACTCATTGTCCCCAACACATCAATTTAGTAACACCTACTCTGACTGGTCAAAACTCTTAAATTATAATAAGTATATAATTCTTGGGCAGCACGATGGCACAATGGGTAGCACAATCGCCTCACAGCAAGAAGGTCGCTGATTTGAGCTCCTGCTGGGTCAGTTGGCATTTCTGTGTGGAGTTTGCATGTTCTCCGTGTGTTCGCGTGGGTTTCCTCCGGGTGCTCTGGTTTCCCCCTCAAGTCCAAAAACATTTGGTTTAGGTGAATTGGATAAGCTAAATTGTCCGTAGTGTATGGGTGTGTATGGATGTTTCCCAGTGATGGGTTGCAGCTGGAATGGCACCTGCTGCATAAAACATATGCTGGATAAGTTGGCGGTTCATTCCGCTGTTGTGACTCCTGATTAATAAAGGGACTAAGCCGAAATGAAAATGAATAAATTGATGTATTATTCTTTTTTTCAGCCATTTTGACTAAAGCCGTCCTATTTTTTTTACTCATTGTTACCCCTATGCCCTGCTCAGCTCCTTATTTTACCTTTATGTTTAGCCCATTAATTGCTGCTTACAGATGCTTATTTACTACAGTACTCATTTCCATACAATAGAGGTAAAATAGGGATTTAGGCAGTCACGTCCTAAAAGAAAAAACAAAAGAACCAAAAGTCTGCATAAAAGTGGTCCATACCTTGAAGTGTCAAGTGTTTCGTTGTACGTCATCAACTGATTTAGTCAAATTAAGTACGTTTAATAGTGAAAAAAAATTAAATGTTGATGTTTTCATTTCATCGTTATGGCTCAGCAAATCTAGAATATTGGCTAAATTACACAAAATATTCTATTCATTTAGTTAAAAATCTGGTTGAAATTCACAGTAAAAGCTTTTCTCACTGTAAACAATAAAGAGTTTATTTTACTGTATTTTTATGACTTATATTTTACTATTTGATTAAGTGAAAAATATATGTTTATTTATTTATTTACTAATCTACTTGAATTAATAAAATTGGATTTGCAGTTTAAATTGTGTTGTAAACATAGGTTATACCAGTGTTTCACTTCACATCAGGGGTAACACGTATGACACTACTATAATACAAGAACTAAATAACACAACACTCTGTTGTACATGACTGAGAATAAAAATGAGCAAAAAAATTCAATATTTACAGTTGAAGTCAGAATTATTAGCTCCCTTAGATTTTTTTCTTTTTTAAATATTACCCAAATGATGCTTAACAGAGCAAGAAATTTTCACAGTATGTCTGATAATATTTTTTCTTCTGGAGAAAGTCTTATTTATTTTATTTTATTTTATTTTATTTTTACATTTTTTTAAAACCCATTTTAAGGTCAAAATTATTAGCCCCTTTAAGCTATATATTTTTTCGATAGTCTACAGAACAAACCATCGTTATACAATAACTTGCCTAATTATCCTAACCTGCCTAGTTAACCTAATTAACCTAGTTAAACCTTTAAATGTCACTTTAAGCTGTATAAAAGTGTCTTGAAAAATATCTAGTCAAATATTATCTACTGTCATCATGGCAAAGATCAAATAAATCATTTATTAGAAATGAGTTATTAAAACTATTAGGTTTAGAAATGTGTTGAAAAAATCTCTCCAATAAACAGAAATTAGGAAAAAAAATAACTTAAACTTCAACTGTATATATGAAATAAATCATAGGTAACATAACTCTGAATTCTGGTTACACTTTAGAACAATGTTGTATTAACTAATGTTAGTTAATGCATTTACTAACATAAACAAACAATGAACAATATATTTATTACTGTAATTGTTCATGTTAGTTAACCTTAGTTAATAAAAATGCAGTTGCTTCTTGTTTGTTCTCACAGTGCATTAACTAATGTTAACAAACATGAATTTAGATTTTAATAATGCGTTAGCAAATGTTAAATTATGATTAATAAATGCTCTACAAGTATAATTCATACTTAGTTTATGTTAGTAAATACATTAACTAATGAAACCTTATTGTAAAGTGTGACTGGATCTAAATAAAGTCCCTATTCAAGCACATTACATGGAATCAAATTTATAGTATATTGCTAAAAAACATTCAAATATACAGTGTATTTTAAACTATAATACATTTCTAATCATTTTGTAATCTGCAGAAGAGAAAAACGGGTTTAAAATGATACAAGTTAAATACATTTTGGAAAAAATTAAGTGAATGATGCCTTTAATATCACATGAAACATTCATTATTCAGCAGTTGAGCGGTGTTGTCATATGCTCACTGCACTGATAGCATTAAACTCAATCACGCAAATGCTTTTTTTATTGGCATGACTAGCATGCATCAGCACTTGCCAAAGTCAGATTACACACGTATGTGCATGTAGGTCTCTCTCTCTCTCTCTCTCTCTCTCTCTGATCGACACACCCCCCACTCTGCAGTGGTCCTAGGATTAAATCGTTCTTCTCGTTCGCTCTCTTATCGCCCCTCCTCTTATCTCCATCTCTCTGTCTTTATTCCCTCCTTTTCTCTGCCTGTCCACTCCTCCATCCCTCCCTCTCTCTCTCTCTCTCTCTCTCTCTCTCTCTCTCATTCACCGACTCCAGATGCCAAAGGAAAATGAACCCACTACAGTAAGCGGCTCGCTCGCACCTCTACACAGAGGCTCATTTTGTTTTGTTTTCTTCACTTGTTTGTTTGTTTATGCCCTCCATTGGTTTTTTTCTCACCATGACCTTTCCGCGTGATCGCTCTCACATGTGTTGGGATTTAAACGGAGTGTGATCCGGGATCGGGACCCTGCCTCTCCACACACACACACACACACATATTCAAGCCATGCTGGAGAGACTGCAGTCTGCCTTGCAAAGTGTGAAGGACTCCAAACGTAAATATTTTGTATTTTCTCTGTCTTGATTTCATCCCTCATTTTCTAGTATGATATCAAATACAGTCAATTCCTGTTGGGAGAATGTTGCAGAGTGCAGATGATGCAGAGTTTTTTTTTTTTACCTACGTAGTATGTAGTGTTTACAGTTGGAGCTAGGCATGGGCCGGTATAAGATTCTCACTGTATGATAACCTTGGATAAAAATATCAGGGTTTCATGGTATTGTGATCACTGCTCTAAAATATATTCTTTTTAAAAACTAAAACTTTTTTCCTTTTGAACACAATATATTTTATTTTAAGAAACATTTAAAACATTTTGGAGCAGTAAACATGTCAGGCTGAATAATTCAAATGAATCATTGACTGCTGCTGTCTTAATTTGTTTCCAAAACTCAGATTTTGATATCTTTTCTGCTGGAGATACTGTTGTCCTAAAAAACAAACAAAACAAAACAAAAAAAAAACTAAATAAAAGATCTTCAACATACCTTAGGAACGGTATTGCAGAAAATTTTGTCAGTTTAAAAACCTTGACTTTTCCAAACCGCGGTATACCTTGAAAATGGTTATCGTCCCATGCTTAGTTGGTGCTTGTTATAGGATTTAATAGCTTTAAATATGCCTGGTTAGGATTTGTAAATATCAGTGTTTGTAGAAATACAGTTGAAGTCAGAATTATTAAACCCCCTGAATTTTTTAGCCCTCCTGTTTATGTTTTCCCCTAGTTTCTGTTTAATAGAGAGAAGATTTTTTCATTACATTTCTAAACATAATAGTTTTAATTACTCATTTCTAATTACTGATTTATTTTATTTTTTGCCATGATGACAGTAAGTAATATTTGACTAGATATTTTTCAAGACTCCTCTATACAGCTTAAAGTGACATTTAACAGCTTAACTAGGTTAATTAGGTTAACTAGGCAGGACAGGGTAATTAGGCAAGTTATTGTATAACGATGATTTGTTCTGTAGACTATAGAATTTTTTTTTTTAAAGGGGCTAATAATTTTGACCCTAAAATGGATTTTCAAAAATTTAAAACTGCTTTTATTCTAGCCGAAATAAAACCAATAAAACTTTTTCCAGAAGAAAAAATATTATCAGACATACTGTGAAAGTTTCCTTGCTCTGTTAAACATCATTTGGGAAATATTTAAAAATGAAGAAAAAATTCAAAGGGGGGCTAATAATTCTGACTTCAACTGTATGTGCTTTTATGATGAGGAAAACAATAAAAAATTTATATTATCTATTTTTTTTCTTGTACAAAAAAAAAACAAACAAAAAAACGTATCATTCAGACAAAATAAAAACTATTTAAGTATGTATGTATTTTGGTGCATTTAAACAAAACAGATTTATTAAACCCATATATTTATTAAAATAATATTTTAGTCACCAAATATTGCAAAAAATATATATGTATTACATCCTACAAAATTTTAACCATTTTTTTTTTTACTTTTTTTTGCTTTTTAATTTGATATAATTTAATATTATTCTATAACATATAAATTTGGGTGTACTAGTTTTTGGACTGTTATCGTAAGCTATTGTGTTAAGCTCCAGATTTGGCTTCAGTACTGACTAATCTAACGTATGTGCACACATATAATATTGTATAGCTTCATATATAAAAAAAAATTATTTAAAAGAGGGATTTGAGAGTTGTGTACTTCTATATGCTGAGCACTGTACACTGTAAAAAATTTTATGACAAAAAGTCATTACAACACATGTTTTTATGTTGCTTTAACTTATTTTAATAAGTTAATCGGGTTTGAACTACAATTTTTAAGTTTTGCAAAATTTTACTTAATATTTTTAGTCAGAGGGCAGCATGGAGGCTCAGTGGTTAATACTGTCGCCTCATAGCAAGAAGGTCGTTGGTTCGAGTTCCGACTGGACCACTTGGTATTTCTGTGTGGAGTTTGCATGTTCTCCCTGTGTTTGCGTGGGTTTCCTCCGGGTGCTCCGGTTTCCCCCACAGTCCAGAGACATGCGGTATGTATATGTGAGAGTGTTTGGATGTTTGCTGCTGGAAGGGCATCTGCTGCATAAAACATATGCCGGAACCGTTTTAATATAGGATTAAGCCGAAGGAAAATTAATGAACGAATGAATTTTTAGTCAGTTTGATTGATATATGATTTGAGAACTAAATAAAAAAAGTAATGCAGCAAGATTTTTTTACAGTGTGGAAAAGAAAGTAAATTATAGATCATTTAATAGACATTTATAGTAATTGATTTGTATATTATTTAAATATACAAACACACACACACACACACACACACACACACACATGCACACACACACACACACACACACACACACACACACACACACACACACACACACACACACAATGTTGTGACAGTGGAAAAGTCTACGTTCTCAGCTCTTGGGTTCAGGTACAGTACAGCAGTACTGCATTGTACCCAAATCAATAACACATCTGCAGAACATCTCCAGTTCATTACCCAGCGAAATAAGTGAGATATCACAGCCAACTACATGCTTGTTTGTATTCATACATCGGCCTCAGCTGCGGCAAAGTAATAAATCTTAGACAATCATTGCTTTTACAGAATGCTGAGGCTTGTAATCTTTAATTATGGTTTGTAATTATTGCTACCCTCTTCCTCGTATGCATTTGAAGAGTGATGTATTTACTTGGCAGACTGTTTAGTCCGCTCAGTGAAAGTTGTTGTTTGCTGACAGATTTTCAGACGTTCAGTTCTTCACTTATTCCTGAGCAATTATGTTTGTTCTTATATAGTGGATGTCAGATGTGCATTCAAATCTTTTTTATTTGAAATGCTTCAGATTATGGAAGTTAAAATTAAATGTGAACTAATTTATGTTAGATCATGACTACAGTGGCAGTATACAGCATTGTTAGTTATGTACATTGACAGTATTCATTATACGCAGTTCATTTAGAGTCGTTGATTTAATTCTGTTGGTGGTTTATAGAAAAAAACACTGCTGCAGTGCAACACAGGTTCATAATGAACATCTCTCTCTCTCTCTCTCTCTCTCTCTCTCTCTCTCTCTCTCTCCATCTCTCTCGCCTCTCAGTATTTTAGTATGCAGCACTGGTCGTCTGAAGTGAATAGCGTTACACTGCCAGCCAGTGCATTTCAGCAGCTGTGGAGCACTTTTTTTTATTGAGATGAAGATGTACAAAGAGTGCTACTATATTACAAACTTTCATCAGTGTTACTTAAAGACCGCACAGTTTGCATGACTGTAGTTGTCTTGACAGATTGCTAGTCCTTGTGTTAAGTGTTTGTGATAGGGTCTTTCTGATAGGTGCCTACAAGTGTGTCTAGTGAATGGAGACTTTATTCAACTGATTAGTTAAAAACACTGATTTATTCAGTGACCTAAATAAGTAACTGTTTTATAAGTCGTTGAATCATTCACTCAACCAGTTTGTTGAAATACAGTACACAGAGGATGTGATTTACTAGACAGTGGTGTACTAAAATCTGAAGAATGTTTTGTGCTCTTTAGAAAAGTTTGGGGATAAGACAATGCAGAATAATGGCCCATTCAGTCAGAATGTGTGTTTGCTTCTAACTGGGTTTGATAAAATATCTGGACGCAGCCACTGAGCACCTCTAAACAGAAACTTTTAACGCATCTCCGAGCACTTCTGATTGGTCCACTGCTGTGGAACTGACAATGATACTGTTCTCAGTGTGAAAGTTAAAGATCTTTTATCTTTACACAGCATCTAAAAACTTGTGCAGCACTTAGATTAGACGCGTTTAACAATCTCACTCATTTATAAACCGCATGTTTACATTGTATAACAATAGAATAGTAATGCATTGGAAAGGGAAAAAAGCATTCTGTTTGAATGGTCATTAAAAACATTAACCCTTTAACATGTGATCACACCAGTGTGATTACAATGTTCAGTGCATGACGATCAACTGCTAAATTCAATTCGGCTTTCCTGCAAAACGAAATGAAATCTGAAATATTTCTGAGCTTGAGAAAGATACATGTGGTGCTTGTCATAAATCACAATTTATCAGTGTTTTAAAGCAAATAATGTTTATTTTAAAATTCAGACATTTAAGTACACATAAGTACTAGCAAAACATAATATTTATGGCTTGTAAATTATTGGTTATTGTCAATGGAGAAAGCAGTAATATTTATTTTTAAACAAACAGATGATGTGTTAGTCACATCAGATACGCAATGTTTAGGTTACTACAACGTTTACTCTGTTCTGCTCTGATTAAAATTTTATGTAATTGGGAGAATTAACATGTAAATCCAGCAGCTTTAATATCTCCATTGAGGTGCAGCCTAATATGGATAATATGATTATAATTAAGCTTATTAAATGACAAAACACATTTTATTTGAAAATTAAATATCAGATAGTTCACAATATAATTAGGGTGTTTGTCAATATTTGCAGAAAAGGAAAAATAGAATGTGATATACTGTGTGTGTTTAAATCATTGGGGCTGCTACTGTATATGTCATATGATAAATCTCACATGTTGCCTTTAAAACTTTAAAGCAATGTGTTGTAAATAATGGTCTCATTAAAAACTCCAGAAGGTCAGTGGGAGTATTTAAAACTTATGTGTGTAAGGCCTAAAATGCTGTATCCTGCATGCAAGGTGCACGCCGTATGGCGCTGTGAAAAGAGGCAGGTTTAAACAAGATTATTAGACATTTAAAAAAGCTATTGGTCCATATTTTATATTTCTGTACAGAGAGGTCATGTTTTGATATTTGATTGGTATGACGCAATCACGTGATGCGATTTTACAGGTCAGAGTTCATCAAGCTTGAACTTTGCAACACAGTGAACTTGAGCGTGCGCATGAATAGAAGTCTATTGGCTCTTTTCCACTAACTGGTACGGTACGGTGTCATGGGTATGGGTGGGTCATGTATGGGTCATTAACATATCATATGAGAAGCTCTTCTCACAAAACAGATGCTTTACACACATAAATACTTGTGTAGAAATGTTTACTACTAACTTTTCAATGAACATGAGTTGATTATAACTGCAGATCAATGACAGTGCGAAACAGCCTACTGTAACGTCTGTAATTATATTAAATAACTAAATAAATGAACATATATAAACACATACAGCCCCTTACTGTCTCTGATATGTTACCAACTACAGAAGAACTACACACAGCAGACATTTTCGTCCATATTTAGGTTCAAAACAACACAAAATATAGCCTACAGTCAGTGTAAACCTCTCATCTGTGTCTGTAATCTTCAGCAGCACATGTAGCCTCTGTTAGAGAGTAATTCCGTCAGTCTGAGTTCATATTAGTCCAAAATGTGAAGGTAATAAGTTAGTTATACATGGCATTTTGTTCATGTTTGCTGGAAAATAATGTGCTCCTTTTTTTCCGGCTTCTCCTTTGTTTTTTCGCGCTTCACTCTCGCGTTTGTCAGTGTCTTGACAGGATCGGGTTTCAAAAGCACGTCAATAATCAAGCGCAGGTTATTATCATCAGCTCAAGAAGTTTGTTATTTCAGATATAATGTTAGACGCGCGCGAGCGCTAGCAAGAAAGCGAAACCGCTTGCGCCTCAGACTGGCTCATAAAAAACTACGGGGCACAGGGTAAATCTGCTCTTCTTCTTGGCTTTGTGGCTGTTTATCAAGACGACGACAAGGTTTGTTTGAGCCCGGGTCGACCATGGCTCGTTATTATATGTATATATTCTGCTGTAATGTCTCGGCTCGTCGGCTGTGTATTTCGAACATGGCGGGTTTTTTGTTTTCATTCTGGCTTGTTGCGTAAGCGAATAATGTATCTCTGTAAACCAATAGCATTCAGCTGCGCGTGTGGCTCCGCCTTTTGGTACCCTTTCTCATGTTTGGTACCCTTTCGAAAGGGTGCTGAAAAAGTGGTACGGTACGGTTCGGTTCGGTACGCTTTTTGACAGTGGAAACGGCCATAAAAGCGTACCAAACCGAACCGTACCGTACCACTCAGTGGAAACAGGCCAATATGGTCCTGTAGCCAGCCATTGTTTATTTGGGTTTGCCTAAACACTGAACACATGACATAACAGTTTTCACAGAATCCCATTTAAGGCTCTCAAAATGCTGTTGTTCTAATGGATATCCAAAATCCATATTTTTTTCATACAAAAAGAGTGTTAAGTAAATGACCCCAATTCACTCTTGAATTAAACAGCACCACAGTGTGGTTTTAAATAAATACATTTATCTGTTATAATTTCAGCAATATTTTTGATGAATGTCAAAACATAGCTGTCCTCAATGCTAGCATGCATAGACTAAAAGTCAGACCAGTTAAAAAAAGAGATATTTGTGCGTGGGAACCAGGAGTGACTTATTCTGTTCACATGGTTCAGCTTAACACGTAAAAAAAAGAAACGTAATGCCTTTGAGGTGGTCCAGGATATCAAGACTGTATATGCCTATGTGTCATAAAGAGTCAATTTGTGGGAAAGCAATAAGACTTCTACATGGAGTGTTTCACATTAAACTCTATAATTATCAATCCACCTAAATTTGTCTATCAAAGTATATAATTCATCAATCAATCTTTCCAATCTATTTTATTTTCCACTGAAGAAGATAAGCCATGCAAGGTTTTTCAGAATTTCATTTTATTTATTTATTTATTGAATATTTTGAGCTGAAGCAATTTGTATGGTGATTTTGTTTGGTCTGGTTGATTGATTGATTGATTGATTGATTAGAAAAAAATCAATGATTGGAGCTTTTGAGATGTTTGAGCCAATATTAGTTGCAATATAAGTTTACATTTTTTAAAGTATCCTCATAAAATATTACAGCGTGCACATTTCAAGAGTTTGGCATGCTGTCCCGGGAGAGAAACCTGAGCTCGGAGATATTTGAGCCCAGGGCTCCCG
The DNA here is from genome assembly GCF_903798145.1 of Danio aesculapii. Lineage (NCBI taxonomy): Eukaryota > Metazoa > Chordata > Actinopteri > Cypriniformes > Danionidae > Danio > Danio aesculapii. The sequence goes on from NC_079442.1 coordinate 9,031,867, forward strand.
CCCGGTCAATAAGCATATCAGGTAGGTCTCAAGAGCTGTCCCTTTAGAAAAGGGAGGAAAAGGAGGAGATGGGGTGGAAGGGGGGATTCTTCCAAAGCGAAGATAGAGCAGCAGGGAGCAAATGATCCATTTATAGTAAACTAGGATCACTCTGATTGGATTATTACTGATTACAGATGAGCGGCCAGTCGTGCTCAATCATATCACGTGCTCCTCTCGAAATTAGTTTATGAAACTTCTCTTGAAATGCAGTAAAACCAACAACTATTGTGTGATCATATTTTTTGAACATTAATCATAATTTTCTATATCTTCAACCATAGTAAAACAAAAAAAAATAAAATAAATACAAAATTAACACAAAATAAAATGATAGCCATAAAAAAAACGCATAGAATCAAGCAGTATGGATATGTTTGCACAAACTCTTCAGGTTTTGATACTTTCATCATGTTGACATACAGTATGACAATATTAAAACTGCACTGTTACGGCAGTTTAATTTGAAAGGGGGTGTAGGCTATATGTAACTACAGTGTGTATAAATCCATTTTCTTGCATGACAAATATTGACATTACAGTACAGAACAACTCTCGATGTTATAAGCAAACCATCTGGAGTGTTTTGCGTACAAATCAGTCAACAGGTTATGATGACAAACCTACTCAATAGAAAAGCAACTAATAGAAGAAATCATACAATAATTCAAGAGAAGACTACACCAGACACAAGATGTAAACCATTGGTGAGCCTCAGAAAAGGGAGGGCCTGAAGCCTTCACGGTTCTGGAACAACATCCTATGGACAGATGAGTCCAAGATGAACTTGTAACTGAGTGATGGGAGAGAAGTGTATGGAGAAGAAAAGGAACTGCTCATGATCCTAAGCAGTGAAGCATGGTTTTAGTAGTGTCAATGGCGTGGGCATGTATGGCTGCCAATGGAACTGGTTTTCTTGAATTTATTGATGATGTGACAGCTGACAAAAGCAGCAGGATGAATTCTGAAGTGTTTTGGGCAATATTTTCTGCTCATATTAAGCAAAATATTTCAGAACTCATTGGATGGCACTTCACAGTGCAGATGGAGAATGACCAAAAGCATACTGTAAAAGCAACCGAAGAGTTTTTGAATGGAAAGAAGTGGAATGTTATGCAATGGCCAAGTCAATCACCTGATCTGAATCTGATTGAGCATGTATTTCACTTGCTGAAGACAAACCTGATGGGAAAATGCCCCAAGAACAAGCAGGATCTGAAGACAGTTGCTGTAGAGGCCTGGCAGAGCTTCCGGCTTCCAGACTTCAGGCTGTAACTGACTGCAAAAGATTTGCAACAAAGTATTAAAAGGTGAAAGTTTGATTTATGATTTTTATTCTGTCCCATTACTTTGGGTCTCTTAACAAGTGGGAGGCACAAATGCAAACTGTTGTAATTCCTACAGTGTTCACCTGATTTGGATGTAAATACCCTCAAATAAAAGCTGACAGTCTGTGGTTAAAGCACATATTGTCATTTCATTTCAAATCATTCAAAAGTCTATTGTGTTAGTGTTTAAAGCAAAAAAAATTATAATTGTGTCAATGTCCTAATATTTATGGACCTGACTGTGTATATGTTAATAATATGATTAGTACATGGCGTACTTCACAATACAGTTTAATGTTTAGTAAGAGATATCAGTAGTCAGTGAAATGTTCCAATACATTTGGCATTGGCATCAAAAAGTGTGTTTTGGATGCTGGATGTACTGCATTTTGTTCATAGCTGAATGATTTTGTGCTCTGCATGCAGGTTGTGTTTTGTGGGTCTGATGGCCTATATAATGACTCTGACTCAACAAAACAGCTGCTTCGACTGAGCGAGTAGCACAGGACGGGGGTGATGGGATGGGACAGAAAGGTAATGTAAAGGAAAGAGAGGGGAAAAGACATGACAGGTCATATTAGTCAGAAGAAAAGAAAGTGAAGGAAGGAAGAGGCAGAACAGAAGAAAGATTAATAAAGTTTGACAGAGTTAAAGGTTGTTAATATTTTATGTATGTTGACTTGGCAGCAGTGATTCAGAACCAATATAAACGCGATGCGTTCTTTATACACACTCACACACACGTATGCGTCAGCACTGTCATTCAGAGCTCAAGTGTTTCCGGAGGATGAATCTCTATGACTCACGCTGGATGCTCCATTGTGGGGAAAGTAATGATTTTCAGTGGCAGCTGTGAGAGAGATTGTTCTCCACTCTTTTATTATTATTTATTTTGATTTTTTTGCAGCTGTGCTGGGGTGTTTCTCTCAGCTTCGCGTTTTTTTTTCATACTGAAAGGACTTTATTATTCTTTTTTATTTATGATTTTGGAGATTTTTCACACAGCGCGGATTTTTCAAGTACTTGAATCTTGTGCAATCTATATGATGATCTTGGAATTCTACGATTCTGTCTGCGTTCTGAATGATTTTGAGATATTGCATGTAGTTTTTGCATTCCATATAGCAAACAGTATGTGTGTAACATTTGTTTTTTAAATAAAAAGTCTTAAAATGTAAACAACTTATAAAAAAACATTCCATAATGTAAATAATTTGTCATTTTAAAAAGAATATGTCAATAACTCAATTTTGACAAAAATGTCAGATAGAACCTTATAATTCTAATGTGATGATATATCAAGAATACAGATGTTTTCTGCATGCTGGTCAGACACTAGGTCAGATTTGTAATATTTCTAAAGCCACTATAATGAAAATCTGAGATACAAACTGTTGGAAGTTACACAAGCAAGTTTAATTGATAATTGCATTTGTAATACAATTCATAAGATTAGATCCAGTTTTCTATGTTTTATTCCAATCTATTTTTCTAAGTCTGATATGTAATAAAATCTGATTACCAGTAAAACTAGTAATGGTTTGTTATAATGTTTATTTGGGGCTTCAGTTATTATTAGCATTATTTATCATCAACATTATAAATATGTTTACTGTCACTGTTGACAGTTTAATCACTTGCTGAAATAACTACTTAAATAGTCACTTGTATTTCCTTTCCAAAATGTAAAAAATAATCTTACCTCAAACTGAATGTTAGTGTATAACTTTGTAAAAATAAATAAATAAATAAAAATGTAAATAAAGTTACATTGCCAGTAGACAGTATTTTGGCTAGTATTTTTTATTCTTAATTTTGCAAAAGGTGTGTTAACCCTTATGTACTGTTGGGGATGTTTTCATCCACTCTGGGGTGATTTTGAGTCTTAATTTGGCCATAACTTTCTGTGTTTCAGCTAGCAGAATGATTTTTGGTGACAAATCTTATTTTGACACATATGTGGAAAAATGCTTTGATTTTTATTTATTATTTATTTATTATTTTTTTTAAATTCAACAATACACTCTGGGCAATTTTACTACCCTTTCGTTATGTTTGGGATGAAAACATCCACTGAATTTAACTGCTGTAAAAATGCATCAGACAATTATTTTTAAATTTTTTTTGCAGAAATCTGTTAATCAGTCCTGATCAAAACTAAATTGTTTAGAAGTTGACAGCAAAATGGCTCTCTTGAGTCTGAGAAGTTAATATATCCTGCATCTTGCTGGAGAGTCAGGCTCCATAACCATTTTTAAAGCTTTGGTACAAGTAAACCCCTTTCTCATAATATTTACTGCCCTTCTCACCAGCAAATGACCAGCAGAATTGCATGCAATGTTTATGTATTGCATGCCTTGTTTATGTTTGTTCTGTACTTCTCAACATCAAAAGGTAGCTGGTGGATATTTACACAGTCTTTGTTTTTGTTTACTCAATGCTGTTCTGAGAGCTTTATCTCAGCTTTATCTATATGCATAATTAGATTTTCTCTGGCGCATTAAGGTAAGTGTGCAAAGGTCACTCTCACACACTCACAGACACACTTACACACACTATAATTTGCAGTTATACTCTATATAACTCCATATAAAATCTAGAAACTAAGCTTTTATTTACATATGTCTATATAAAAGGTTAATGGTGTGAACTGATGATCAACTGTAAAAAAATAAAAAAAATTCCTTTTTCCAAAAGAGAAAATCACAAAAAACTCAAGAATGCATAATTATATTGTGTCATGGCTTTGCAATCAAAAAATGTGGTTATAATAGAAAATTATGGGGCAAAAAAAGCCACGAACAGTAAACTGGGGAGAAAAAATTGAAAATCTTATGCTGCACAAAAACTAACAATGCATCAAAGCCAAAATACTAATCATTCACATGTCCAAAGACTGTGATAAAAGGGGTAAAAAATCCAGTCCACAATTACTTTTTATATTGAAAATAAGTCATTTTGTTTGTTTTCTTCACCAAATATGTATCTGATGCAATTTTACAGTTCAATTTAGTGGATGTTTTCATCTTGAACATAACGAAAGGGTCGTAAATTTGAACAGTGCACAAGGGTTAATTTCCATGTGGTAATTGGTTTGTTTAATGCCAATTTGTGAGCAACTTATGGCAAATTCTAAAGTAAACTTTCTCTAACTTCATAGGCTCTCAATAAAAGCATGCAAACGTTCTGGAAAGTCAGCCGGTTATGACATAATTTTTATTTACTATTTTTGACATTTGAAACAAGGTTAATGCTGAAGGAGCTGTTCTGAAAATCGACGTCAATGTATCCTGCAAAGATAAGGAGATTAATTCAAACTTTTATATACAGATTTGATACTTTGTAATTAAAAATAATAAATACATTTTATTTTACCCCATACAGTACTGTATGTTGGTGTTGACCAACTTAGTCCCAGCTATTCCCACTGGTAATCAGCATAGTAATCACCATCTCCTCAATCACTGTACCTGGTGCTGATTACATTTAGCAGATGCTTTTGTCCAAAGTGACTTAGAAATCTTTTTTTCTTTTAGAGATATGGAGTGATTGTAAGAAACTGGGGTGCAAGTGTGAGTTAAAGTGTCATAGAGATGAAAGAGTGTTTTCTGCAGGTGGTTTGTCAAGCCTACTCACCTGTGTGAGGCACACTCAAAATTTCATAATGTTTTGAGGTTGTGGTGTGGTGGGGGAGAGAAGAGGGGGATCCTGGTGTTGTTCACTGGGGTTCAAGTGATTCTGGAAGAGATTTCTTAGTTTTTTTGTGGTCGTTTGAATGATACTAGTGAATCAGCAGTCAATGTGGGAGTGGGAAGATCATTCCACCAGCATAAACCATTGAATGAAAAGATTTTGAAAAGTGTCTTATAGCTTATATACTTATGATTACACATGATCTTTGTTCCCCCCCCACCACATATATACTGCTTTCCCCATTCACTCAGTCAGAGTTTTGTTTTGCCCTGCATACAATTCTGAGCGCTCCTCCTTGTACTCTGATTGTCTTTAGTTGTGGCCAGGATTTTGTATTTTGTTTATTACTTAAATCTCTGCCTATGAACTCACCTGGATCAATTATATGTGTGAGTGTTTTCCCTGTATGCTGAGTCACCTGTTACAACGCTTAGTTTGGTATATTGTGCTCTGTTTAAAAAAGGAGCTGCAAATGGGTCCTCAGACATCTGACCCCTATATATATATATATATATATATATATATATATATATATATAGAGTACGGGTAGGGGGCCTTACAAGATAATGTGCCCTGGGGCCCCTGAGTTCTTAATCCAGGCCTGGTTGTCCCCCAATAAACCTAATAATTCAGCTAATTGTGAATACGTAGTTTAAACAAACAGCAAACATAATTTTTGATTGTATATCTATTGATGGGAGAATCAAAGCTTTAAAATAGTTGAACTAATTTCTTCGCAAGATCATTCACAGTTCCGAAGTGTTCAAAATACCATGCATATCCAATTTTCTAAATGTTTTAATATCCCAATGATGTAATGAAGCACTGTTTACTAAAATCAAGTGACCTTGCCAATTTGGTACATGCTGCAAACCACTGCTTTGAAACAAAGGGCTCAAAGATTTCCAAGCTTCATGAAGCAGTGCTTCGAAAGCAGCGATCATCAGATGTTCTCTTTACCTATTTGGAGGAGTAAATCTTCTCAACCACCACTGGTGTGCAACATCCATAGTGCTGCCATAATGTGCCAAAACACCTACCACACACACCTGCTTACTGGTGGAGAGGAGAGTATTAAAACTAATAGGAGGATAGGATGACGAATGAATGATTTGGCCAGTATGCCACGGTCACACCATTGCTCTTTTTGAAGGACCACTACTCTTTTTGTCCACATCATACTATTGGAATGCTGGGGTTTATACAGACTAGGCTGAACACCCCTTGCTGGGCTAAAAAGCACTTTTTCCAGCAGCAATCTTATTTCCCAGTAGGTCTTCTATCCAAGTACTGACCTTGGTCAATCCTGTTTAGCTTTAGTAGAGAAGGTAGACATGTGATGACCACTAATTTTTGCTACATTCAATCTCTGGAAACACTGTGTGTTAAAATAGAAACATTGAAAAGCTACTGGTGTCACTAAAAACAGTTTGTTTTTATTCTGTCGAATTCTGCCCCTTTAAACATCTAAATATCCACCATGACACACGAATTCAAAGTAGTATAACTTTTTTATTCTAACATTTAATTGTGAGGTGTATTAAAAGGTGTTTTAATGAATTATGATTCATTATAGGGTCTCCCAAATGGTCTACTGCTACATGTTATCCAGACTGACATATATTTATTAGAGGACCAGTGCCTCCTGAGGAATGAGGAGTAAAGTGCTTCACTCACAGGCAGATTAGTGATGGGAACTCTGAGCACTTTTCTCCTCTTATATTACCCATTATGGGATTTGAGCCTTTGGGTTTACCAGCCCAGAATTTTAACCATTAAAATGCCTTTCCAGATTGAAAGTTATTTATTATTAAACCTGAGCAACCATGAAACCTGATTTGTGGCACTGGAGTACAAAATTCTTACACTACAGCAAAAATCAATCCAAAAACCTTTTTTTTTGAGGACCTTGGATTGATTTTTGCTGTTTATTCTGATGAATCCCTTTCTCAAAGAGCACCGACACATTATTTAAGTTACCCCCCAGCACTTTTTGTTTTGATTTCAGTTTTACAATATGTTGACCGGCGATAGCCAAAATAGTATGGGTCAAAATGATAGATTTTTCTTTAATGGCAAAATCATTCGATTATTAAGTAAAGATCATGTTACATGAAGACATTTTTTTAATTTCTCACTGTAAATATACCAAAATAATATTTTAATTTAGACAGTTTTACACTTAATTCAGAATCACTTTAGAATTCGTTTTACACTACATTATAAGATGTAATGCACAGTTTTAATGATGATTTTATCTTTTTTTTATGTTTAATTTTAACCCTCAAATATTGTCCTGTCCTAAATACGTGTACATCAGGAGAAAGCTAATTTATTCCGTTTTTTTTGTTATACTGTATATATTTGAATTTCAAAAAATAGACACTTTTGGTTCAGGATGACATTAAGCATCCACAGTCAATTCACATGCTATTGCCTATATCAGAGGTGCCCTAACTTTTCCCTATAAAGGGCCAAAAACCAAACTTAATTGAGGGCTGTGGGCCGGATATATACAGATATGTGCCAAAAAATTAGAATATTGGGGGAATGTCCATTCATTTCAATAATTTGTTTCAAAAAGTGAAACTTGTGTGATATATTAGTTCACTACACACAAAGTGAAATATTTCAAGCCTTCATTTGTTTCAATTGTAATGTTTATGGATTAAAGATGAAAAAAACAGAAAACTAAAATCCAGTGTTTTACAAAACTAGAATATCATGACAAAGTTCAACATTGTAGGCTCCCGGGGTCTCAATCTAGTCTGCTAATTATTGAAAACCATTGAAACTGTCTCAGTTTCTAATAGGCCAGAATGATGGGCTGATCATGTGCATGAAGACTGCTGATTTGACAGTTGTGCTGAAGACCACCACTCCCGAACCAAAAATGATGTTGGGAGTGTCTGTGCTGGGCTAAAGAGAATAAGTACTGTTGCCCAGGGGTCCCAAGTCCTCTTTTCAGATGAAAGCAAATTTTGTATTTCATTTGGAAGTCAAGATCCCAGAATCTGGAGGAAAAGCAAAGAGATATAAAAGTAAAGCTGCTTAAAGTCCAGTGTGAAGTTTTCACAGTCAGTGATGGTTTGGAGAGCCATGTCATATGCTGGTGTGGGTCAGTTGTCTTTTATCAAGTCCACAGTCAACGCAGCTCTATACCAGGATGTTTTAAAGCACTTCATGCTTCCTGCTGCCGACAAGCTTTTTGGAGATGATGATTTTATTTTCCAGCAGGACTTGAAAAGCTAAACTACCTACCAAAGCTACCAGTACCTGGGTTAAAGATCCCTGTTCTTAATTGGCCAGGAAACTGACTTAAAACACCTGACTTAAACTCCATTGAAAATCTATGGACTATTGTCAATAGGAAGCTGAGGGAACAGAGACCCGAAATGCAGAGAAGCTGAAGGCTGATATCAAAGCAACTTAAAGCTACCATAACACCTCTGTGTCAAAGGCTGATCGCCACCTAGATGCTGTAATTAGTGCAAAAGGAGGCACAACAAAGCACTGAGGACATAATACAGTACATTAACACACTTTTCAGAAGGCAAAGATGTGTTTAAGACCCTTTTTTGATTGGTGAATTATTTTAATTTTGTGAAATACTAGATTTGTTTTTTTATCTTTAATCCATAATCATTACAATTGAAACAAGTGAAGGCTTGAAATATTTCACTTTGTGTGTAGTGAACTAATATGTTATAATAACTAATAAGTTTAACTTTTTGAAACAAATTACTGAAATAAATGTACTTTCCCTCGATGTTCTAATTTTTTGGCACATACCTCTACTAATCTGTATTACACACAAAAAAAATTAAATTTATTCGATAATATTTAAAAAAATAGAAAATGTTGCTTTAAATCGAATGAACTAACACAGTTTCATTGTTAACATTTTATAATGAACGTATTACAGAAAAAAACATAAACAGTCCCATTTATAGCACAATGGAGTTCAGCTGCTCCTGCCTTTACCTTGATTTGCTCACCGGTGTCTTGTGCATTGACATTTTACATTTTTATTTACATTTTAACAGTCTGATTGATTTACAACATTTAATTGAAAAATTTTATTTCAATTGGCTTTTTTTGTAGCTCAGCAATAAAACAAAGAAACATAAGGTTACGTTAAATTAAAAGTGAAAATCTCTGTCAAAAGCTTTCGTCCCAGCCAACTCCCATCATTCTCCTTTTCTTTTCAGATGGGAAGGTGGGCCAAATCAAAGGTTACCATGGACTAACTTTGGCTTGCGGGCCCTACTTTGGGCATCTCTGGCCTATATTAATGCATCACATTTAACAGTACAGTGCACAAAAAATTATCGAGATTAAATTGCAACCACTTTTGGTCCATGTAATATTCGTTTGCATTATGATATGTACAACATTGCCTGTTAATATAGACACTCAACTTGAATACTAGACTGCCAATCATGCACCACTAAAAGTACAATGGTATTGTCGTTGACATTAAGGTCTCAGTCAATTACTGTTTTGAGTAAGAACAGAATCTTTAATGCATAACACCTCCTAGGCAGATCTTACACTGGCATCAGTCCAGCGACATAATAGAATGTCATGTTAAGCCAAGACGCTAATGCTAGTTCTTACAGTTATCCCCTTCAGGCGGTAAAGAATGGAGGGAAAAATCAAAAGGCTTAGCATGAATTTTTCCCTTTGAGCTAAAGCGAGTCAGCATTAAACATCAATGGAGATTTCTGTTTTCTCCGCACATTAGGTTCTTCCCCAAGAAAACCGAGATGGGACAGAATGAGAGATGTGTGTGGGCATGTGAATATTTTTGCCTGTGTGTGTGTGTTTCTAAGTAGGTCGGCAGAAGATAAGTTTCTGTTCTTGTTAATGGCGTACGCTAATGGAGACAGGCAGATTGACTTTAGGGACAATGATGTGGACTCACAAGGTCATTTCCCTTTAGTGTCTCCATGTGACGTTTGCATTATTGCAGCCTAATTCAAGAATCTTCCAGTTTAGACTCAAAAACTAGTTCAAATTAATTATAGAACTTTCTTTTGCAAGCTAAGGGCTGTAAATGTAGATGCATGGGTTCAGATCTTAATGTAGGTCTAAATGTAAATGTTAAGATCTGCAGTATTATTTAATATGATGGAAAAAACTTCAGTATTTTATTTTTATGAGTTAGATTAGAGGAGCGACACCGTGGCTCAGTAGTTAGCACTGTTGCCTGTGTAATGATGTGTAAAACATGTGCTGGAAAAGTTGGCAGTTCATTCCGCTGTGGCGACCCCTGATAAATAAAGGGACTAAGCTGAAGGAAAATGAATGAATGAATGCGTTGTCAAGTCAACTTGCCTTTGTTTCATTTTGTTTAGTTTTTTTTTTCATGTAGTGTTTCGTTTTGTGTTTTGTTTCATTTTGTTTCCTTTCATTTCATTTTGTGTTTTGTTTTGTTTCGTTTTCTTTTGATTAATTTCATTTTGTGTTTTGTTTCATTTCAAATTTAGTTTTGTTTGGTTTTGTGTTTTGTTTCCTATATTGTTTTGTTTTATGTTTTGTTTAATTACATTTGATGTTTTGTTTCATGTTGTGTCGTTTGCAACTCAGGCTCATTCTGAAAACGTAGTCCCGAGGACGTTTCTGGAAATCGCGAAATACGTCCCGGGAGGTACGTATTTTTGCAGTTTTTGGTGTTTGCGAATCCTCGAGAGGCCGCTATGTACGCCTTTTTGGCTTCTCGGACGTCTCCCGCGAGTGCCGTTCACGCCCGCGCTGTTCTCGCGTGAACCCACCAGAGGCCGCTGTCGAACAAACGTCTGTCTGTACGACTGCCTGGGCGACTGGCCGATCGGCCAGCCGACCCATCCTCCTCCTTCCCTGAACCCAACCGATTTTACCGATCGACCCGCCCGCCCTAAACCCAACCAATGATTTACAAAAGCCGTCCAGAAAAAGAAAAGCCCTCATCCGATTTTTTTTTTTTTTTTTTTTACCACGTTTTCGGATTTTACAACATTCTCACACTGTTATGAACCTCTTCGCTTTATTTCTTGGATTCTGTTTTAGTCTTACCTGATTTCTGGAACTGCTCTTCCCCAGACTCAAACCCGGTCATCGTCGTCATGGTCAGCTCCTCTCTGCGTTTCGAGTCCGCCGACGTACAGGACGAGCTAACCGGACAAACTGTTTGTGGCGAGAAAGCCCTCCACATGAAGGTAAGTGGTCAGCCGGCGAGCGCTAAAAGGAACTGCGTCATACCGCCCGCAGCGTTCGCTTAAAAAACTAAATGCAGCCATACGTACCTCCGGCTACATAATTCGCGGTCTCCAGAAACGTCCTCGGGATTACGTTTTCAGATTACGTTTTTCTTTTGATTAATTTAGTTTTGCTTTGTATTTTGTTTCATTTCGTATTTAATTTTGTTTGGTTTTGTGCTTCATTTAGTTTCCTATCTTCTTTTGTTTCATGTTTTGTTTCATTACATTTGGTGTTTTGTTTCGTGTTTTGTTTAATTTCGTGTTTCTAGTTTAGTTTAGTTCAGTTTCGTTTTTTGATTTCATGTTCAGTTTTTTTGTTGTTTAATTTTGTTATGTGTACTATATTTCCAATTCAACACATTATTTTAATAGAGAGTTTCATAAGAAAGTAAGCTTTTATATTTTTAATGTACTTCATGCTTTGTGATATGAAATATGTAAAATGTATCATGACATCTAAAGTTTCTGAAACATTCAGAGCTTTGAAATTTTACAAATGTAAAATAACATTCAGTGAGAGTATTTGCCAAAAAATGCAGATAATGTATCCATTATTTTGATAAGATGTATACAGTATCATGTGATCTAAACTAAAATCTTGATGAAGCTCTTGAGTAAACTGTTGCAATGACATTTTAAAATACTGTATTTCTGCTACAGATGTCTCTAATCTCTTATCTAGTAATCTGTAACATCACATTAGCACTGATGACTGTGATTTTAATGGCTCTGAGGATTTGCATTAAAGGGGCAGTTCATCCAAAATTTAAAAATCTGTCATCATTTGTCCTCCACTTGTTCCAAACCTGTTTGAGTTTCCTTCTTCTGTTGAACATGAACCAAGATATACTGAAAATACCAGAAAATAAACAGCCTTGACATAGTATTTTTTTTCCATACTATTGGCTGCTGGTTTCCAACATCTTGTTTTGTGTAGAAGAAAGAAATTTCTAAAAAGTTTGGGTGGTGAATGTTCATTTTTTGTGTGAACTATCCCTTTAAATCTCCATTGGTATTCCGGCTGTGAGCTGCATCACAGGTTTCTGTAGGTGACATTCAGTGTGATTTAACGAGCGGATCTGCAGCAGCCACAAAATCTCTTATTCAGCCTTGTATTAATGATAGATGCCTTTAAAAGCCACCCCCCAAAAGAGTTTGACATTGAGCGAGAATGAGAGAAACTTTTTTTCCTTTTTACCCTGCCACACTGATGAATAATTTCCCTCCATCTTTCTCTCTGTCCTATTTGAATCCCTCCCACTTTACTCTTTCCACCCTCCATCCATCATTTCTCCAGCTCCTCTCCAGAGACAGAAATCTCCACAGAGCGTTCTTTATCTGCTTTCCCTCAGATAATCCATCTTTACTCTTAACTCTGTGTGCTTTTGTGAAAGTCTTTAGTAAGTATGTGGTTTTTCTAAAGGGGGAAGTTTATTTAAAGCGGCCCATTTGGCTATATTTATATATTTTTTACAGTGTATATTGAGGCTGCTTGTGAATGTAAATTGAATACAAAGATAACAATTACAGCAATAAATGTTATTATGGGATTTCGTGATGTGTATAGTTACAAGAACTGTTCCCAGTTTTTAAAGAACTATATTGTATTTTTTCAAATTGTGTTTGCACTTAAAATTGTAACTTTGCTGATGTAAACCAGTCGAAAGTGATATCAAGCACTGCATTGAGCTTGACCCTTTTCACATTTCAGGATTTCTCAGTAGCGAAAGTCATCATAGTTGGATAAACTCATGAGTGCAGTGAATGGGAGAGTACAACAAATTATTTTTTTACAATCCTATTTGCTGTAATAATAGAAGAAAATATTGGCGATGGTGTTATCAAGACTTTCTGAAAAAGGGAAAAAAAATTGTGTGATTGATAATGGCAGCTAGAAGGGAGAACAACTTTTCACATTTATAGTCTTGCACCATACTGTACACTCTGCAGTTCTAATGCCTTGCACAAGTGATGTTTTTTGTAATTTGATGCAAAGATGATATAATACATACAAAAATACAAATAAATGTTTAAAAAAAAATCTAAATATTAAAAAAGTTCAAGGATTTAAGATGCTGATGACCATTAAACATGTCATAAGAGTCTTGTGAAAAGTGTAGGATGGAGAATGGCATGAAGTCGTGTTTTCATTATATGTGTTTCATTATAGTGTACGAGCATAGACGTCCAAAAGGTGCAACTGAAACTGCAATTAGGAGAACTAAATCTGCCATGACAGTTTATTAGTGCTTTGTGTTGCTGTTAACATCAGCTTTCAGAATGTTTATGTCTTGTAACATAACATTATGTCTTGTAAAATACTGTGCAGGTGTTTCGTTTGGCATGTGTTCACCAAGTTTCGATACTGTGGTTCCTGTTATGAAGTATTTAGACCCTGTTTTGAAAAAATAAACAATTTAGATTAGATTAGATTAGATTCAACTTTTTTGTCATTACACATGTACTAGTACAAGGCAACAAAATGTAGTTTAGTTCCCCCAAATGGCTTCACTAAATTAGTAAAAGTATTTCCAATTCATGTGGTGCAAGCAGACCAAAAAGGGAAATTCCTTCAATTAGTTCTAGGAACTGTGGAAAAAGTTCCTCCAGTGTGAAAGCAAAGCTCCTAATGTCTAAAGAACCAATTCAGATCTATCTGAAACAAGTCAGGAATTAGTTTGTTTGTGTGTTTGTTTTATTTAACAAAGTTTACAATTTCAAAAACTGTCATGCTTGGATAAAATATACAAGGTCGCCATTAAAGCTAGAACCACTACTACTACTTTATATGCAAGCGATATAAGCCTTGTGATACATTTGGTGGCCTTTTTGGATGGTGATAGATCCTGTTTGAAATGCACAGTTTGTCCCTGACATGTTTTGGAAGCAATAGACCAATCACAACACAGAGAGGACCATCAGAGCGAGAACCACCCACAAAATACAATTGTGTTCAAATAACATCTTTCAGACGTTTCTTTTGGACAATAAGACGTTGAAAAGACGTTCCCTAAGGGTGCAGAAGGAAAGTTTTTAATGTTTCATTAAATCTCTCAAAATCTCAGCAGAGTATCAACAAAAACACCTCTAAAAACAGCATCAACAGCTTTACTTATAATTAATCTGTTTTACTTTATTACTGTCAGACATCCACCCAAGTTCTCAGTCCCAATTATTGAGAACTTAAAGTTTTAAATGGTTTATTGAGTTTATAGAGTGGCTGCTTTACTTGAGGTGTTTCATGTTAACTTCTTTATGTTTGTTGAAGCAATCGCAAAAGTGATTGTTGCATTTTCTTTTAAAAGTTGAATTGATTGGTTTGTCGGTGATTCTAATCTTTACAATCTAAACAATGAGAACGTGTTGATTTCATTGAGCTGTTTGTAGAAATCATGCTTTACCATGCTTCACTGCAATGGTGATTCTGAAAAATATTTTTAATAAAACAGCTAAAGCATTTTATTCTTAATTAATGTGATGGGGGACATTTGAAGACATCTGACTAATAAAGTCAAACGATTAGTAGTAAGTGAAGCTGCTGATGCTTTGTTTTGTTTATTAATTTGTTTTGTTTATTAATTTGCTGAGATTTTGAGAGATTTAATTTCTGATGGTCCGTTTCCACTGAGAGGTACAGTACGGTATGGGTCACCTTTATCAAGCTTGTGTTTTCAGGGCGTGGTGTACGACAGAAAGTTTCAGACGACGTCCTTTTTACTCAATGAAATGTCACAGTAACGCCGTAAGGTTCGTTCACATATCATATGAGAAGCACTTCTCACAAAACAGATGCTTTATACACAAAAATACTTCTGTATAAATGGGTATTACTAACTTTTCTATGAACATGATTTGATTATAACTGCAGATCAATAAGTGTGAAATAGCCTACTGTAACGTCTGCAATTATAAATGAATAAATACAACATATATGAACACATACAAACCCTTACAGTCTCTGATATGTTACCAATTACAGAAAAACTACACACAGCAGACATTTAGTGCTTATTGAGTTCAAAAACAACACGAAATATAGCCTACATTCAGTGTAAACTTCTCACGTATCTCTGTAATCTTCAGCAACACGTGTAGGCCTCTCGTTAGAAAGTAATTCTGTCATTCCGAGTTCATAATAGTCCAAAAAGTGATAATATTAGTTAAACATGGCAGTTTGTTCATGTTTTAAGTTGCAGAAAGCATCATTTGCTGCTGTTTTTTCCAGATCTCCTTTGCTTTTTTGTGCTTCACTCTCGCGTTTGTCCCTTTCTGAAAGGATCGGATATCAGATCGCTTTAGTGATCATGAGCATGTTATTAATATGAGCTCAAGAAATTTGTTATTTCAAATATAGACGCACGGCTAGCTCTCTGGAGAAAGTGAAACCACTCACACTTTTAGACAGGCTCGTAAAACATAAACAGGACATAGCAGATTTTGTTCTTCTTGGCTTTGTGGCTTTTCATCAAGACGACAAGGTTTGATTGAGCTTGGGTCAACCATGACTTCTTATTATGTATATATCATAATGGTGTAATGTCTCAGCTTTAAAAATGGACGTATCTCTGTAAACCAATAGCGTTCAGCTGTGCGTCTAGCTCCACCTTTTGGTACCCTTTGTCCTGCTTGGCACCCTTTGCAAAGGGTGACCAAAAAGTGGTATGGTACTGTTCGCTTTTAGGTACCCTTTGACAGTGGAAACGGGCATAAAAGCGTACCGAACCAAACCATACCGTACCACTCAGTGGAAACGGGCCATAAGGCTGTGTCTAAGTCCAAAAAAGATGTTATAAAACATTGATTCTGCATTCTTAGTGGACGTCATTTCAATGTCTGATTGTCCAAAAGAAACGTCTAAAATACATCACTTAAAACAATTGCGCTTATTGGGCAGATGCTTGAAAGAACCGTTTGATGCAGCAGTGTGTTTAATGGGACCATGAAAGTGTTTCTTAACCTTGGATGAATGCAAATCTGTCGTAGGTGACCTCCAAAGCAAAATTAGGAGCCTATAATATAACAGAGCATAATGGGGCGATTTAATGATGCAGTATGATTTTGATGAATATCTTCAGCATTCTTTTCTATTTCAGTTTGACTCATAAATGTCCGATGAAAGGGCAGTGACTCAGAGGCATAATCAATAAATCTACAATCAGAGCTATTAAAAACTAAGAAGCTATTCTGTAGAAACCATGTAGCATTTCCTTAAAACACCTCAGCAACAATACTGCAGTATCCATACATAGTTCATCTAAAAATTAAAATTGTCATAATTTACTCTCCCCTCGCTTGTTCCAAACCTGTTTGAATTTCTTTCTTTTGTTAAACACAAAAGTAGATATTGTGAAGAAAGCTGGAAGCATGTGACCATTGACTTCCATAGTATTTGTTTGTATTGATATCAGTGGTTACACGTTTCCAGCTTTCTTCAAAATATCTTTTTTTGTGTTCATCGGAAGAAAAACTCAAATGTTTATAACCATTTACAATCACATAAACAGTGACTACATGTAGATTTCTGGGTGAACTATCCTTTTAAGCACTATTGTGGTGTTGTGTTTGGCAAAATCAGGGAGTATTTAGAATGTTCACTGAATCTGATTTGTCTGTCTCTGTCCTGCAGCGGTGTCTCTGCTGCCGCACAGGTTTGTGACGGTGCGCAGAGGAAGCCCAGCAGCACGCAGTGGTCAGATCAGGCCTGGCGATCGTTTGGAGGCTGTGGACGGCAGATCAGTGGTCAATTTACCTCATAGGGAGCTGGCTCAGATCCTGAGGAGAGCTGGAAACACTCTACGCTTGACCATCGTACCTCGCGCCAGTGCTCGTGAGTGGATTATTTTATACACCATAGGCTGATTATTTTTACAGTGCTGCAGTACTGCATATGGAAGGTTCTTGAAGAACATTGGAGGACAAAGCAGAGGAAAAGTATAGAATAAATTTGATCTTGGAACACTAAACCATTCACAAGGGTTAATTTGAAATTTATACGTCATCTGAAAGAAGTATAAGTAAGTTTGATGTATTGTTTATTAAGGTTAGGGTTAGGGTTGAGGTTAGGACACTATTTGGTCGAGATACTATTTGGAAATCGGGAATCTGAATGTTAAAAAATATTAATACTTGGAAAATAGCCATTAAAGTTTTTAGCATATTACTAATCAATAAATATGTTTTAATATAATTTACAGAAGGAAATGTACAAAATATCTTCATAGAAGATAATCTTTCATAATCATAATATAAACATAATATTCTGATAACTATTAAAATTCTGATGATTTTGGCATGAAACTGAAAATCTAGATGGCTGTTCTCAAACAGATACCCATGCAACATAAGACACACATTTGAACTCCCAGTATGCACCTCATGAAGTTGAGATACAGTATATTTATATGTTTATTTATTATGTTTTTAGTACATAATATCCATACTTACAGTTGTGTTGTTTCATTCTTTCAATTTCATTTCATTTAAATTATCTAAATATTTACATTTTAAAAATGCAGAAATATGTTTCAAATATTGTTTATTTTATTTTTTGCCTTGCATTTTTTTCTTATTCTTTTTTTGTTTCATGTTGTCTACAAATGATTAAGACAAGTCTGAGTTGGCCAGTATTTTAAGAAGAAAACATTCTCTTCTTTCTGTGTGTATGTTAATATGTTAATTATAGGTTTTTTATACATGTTAAATATTAACATATTTGAAAACAATTTAAATAACATAAAAACATAACATTAGCAAAATAAAATTCCTCAATATGAGCCGACCACTTTATATGGTTCCTTACCATATAATCCAAAAATACTATCTAATCTATTTTCCATCTTAAGATTCCTCAGAGCGAGCAGATTATGACCCTGATTATAAAAACAGGAAAACTCACAAGTCAAAACCAAAGGTGAGCAACAGTTAAGTCTACAGTGCTTTTTATACATTCTGTGTGACAAAAATGACAAAGAATAAGTCTCTTTTTTCCACTTCAAACACAAAGCAGGATGCCACGCGGTACTACAGTGTGGAACTGGAGCGGGGTCCCACTGGATTCGGCTTTAGTCTGAGAGGAGGAAGTGAATACAACATGGGCCTATATGTGCTGGGACTGATGGAAGGAGGACCGGCCTCACGCAGCCACAAAATACAGGTGTGGATAGGATGTGTGACTTTCGTCTAGATATTTTTTGGGGATAAACCTATTGGAGAGATTCAAATATGTACATTAAACTTTTTAATCTAACTTGTATTTTTTAAGTTAGGGTTATTCTGTCAAGACAAAGTCAACGGATGTAACAACTCTATAATGTTATTACTTTATTATCAGGTATGTGTCAGAGGATAAAAATAAAAGCTTATGGGATATCAAATGCAACACAATGTAAATATAATAATAGGTTTTTATATTTTTGTCAGTGTTTTGACGATGTTTTTGAGATTTTTTGCAGACATTTTATCTTACACTGCTATTAAAAGGGTTTGGAGTCAGTATTTACATGCTTTATATAATCACTTTTTTACATCAATATTGTCTATTATACTATATTTTAAAATGTATTCATATTATATTATATTATATTATATTATATTATATTATATTATATTATATTATATTATATTATATTATATTATATTATATTATATTATATTATGTAAACACCAGGATTCAGTGATAAATATCAAATAAAAAACAGCATTTATTTGGAACACATTTTTTGTAACATTATAAGTGTGTTTACTGCAACCTTTGCTCATTTTATTTAGCTATAGCACTGTAAACTTATTATTATTGTAAAAATCCTACAGATCCTAAACATTCGAACTATAAATTCCAGACATAATATAAGTTGTGATAACTTTGAAAAGTGCCTCAGCAAGCGTCACATTATTAAACCTATAGCTGTATAGTAGATAGCTAATGTTAGCATATAGAAAATGCTAACATTAGCCTGATAGCACTGAAAGCCTATAGGCTAAATCCCACCCTGCAAATCACCATCCAAAGCCACATCTCCTGAATGCACAAATGCGCACTATACAACATCACTACATCATGTAGAAATCACCAAAGAGAAAACAATATAGTACAGTTAGTATTTACAGTTAGTATTTTTATCCATAAATGCACTGAAGACATAATCTTTTCTGCACAAACAGGGTGTGCAGATGTATGCAGTTACATATAGGACAGGCATATAGGACAGCTTATTGGACAAACTTTTCTTGTTCCTACACCTTCAACCGAATATTTTAAATACAAATGTAATTAAAAACAAGTCAATACAGCAAGTATTTTTATGTTGCTTTAACTCATTTTAATGTTAATCAGGTTTCAACTACATTTTTTGAGTTTACAAAGTTTAACTTAATCTTTTTAGTCAGTTTGAATGATTTAGTTGAGATGACTAGAAAAGTTAATTTGATTCAACTGAAAAAAATTAAGGCGGCAAGAATTGTTTTACAGTGTACATACAGTATAAATACATTTGGATATGAAGAGACTTTCAACCAGCATAACAAAAATAATTTCTGAAGACAGCACTGATTCACATGTCTATTACTAAGACAGTATGGGTATAATAATTTAAGTCAATACTTGTATTCACAATTATTTTTAAAAGCACTCATAGTCTTATGTTCTATTGCACGCAATGGTTTATGACAGAGAGTTGATGCTTATACAGTACCTTGTAAAAATCATTTGTGTGTTGTAGGTGAGTGATCAGTTGGTGGAGATCAACGGAGACAGCACAGCAGGAATGACACACAGTCAAGCAGTGGAGCAGATCAGGACTGGAGGAAGCAGGATTCACCTCGTTTTCAAAAGAGGAAACGGATACGTCCCTGACTACGGTAAGACGACTCAGCTAAATATCACCCTGACATTATCATATGTCTTATCAAATCTGAGATATTTACATTTTGACAATCACAGAGTCATTGGATTTATGTCACTGTGTTATAGCTAGGGTTGGGTATCAAGACATTTTATTATTTCATTTTAGAACTGGTTTAAAATTTCAAAGAACTGGGTATTCGATAAATGAGCATTTCGATTTGGTTTATCGATTCCTGTTTCTGATTTTTGCGTGGCATACAGCAGTGATCATTTTACAGTTGTATGTATCTGCCAGTATATATTGCCACTCATATTTCAACCCAGTATTAGCTTTAAAGTAAAACGTTTCATCTACTGGATGTGAACAGCTATAAAGTCTCATTATTACTTATCATAAGCTGTGATTTTATTGCGTGTGAGACACTATGAGTGATTGTTACATCTGTAGACAGAGCTATCACGAGAGCACTCTTTCGCACAGTCTAATGTCTCTTAATTATTTGATGAATTCTCATAGTTAAATGGATAGTTCAGGTAAAAAATCTGTCATTTACTCATCCTTTACTAGTCTTAAACCTTTATGACTTTCTTTTTTTCTGTTAAAGACAAAATAAGACATTTTGAAGAAAGCTGGAAACCTGTAACCAATGACTTGCATAGTATTTGCTTTTTCTACTATGGAAGTCAATGGTTACAGGTTTCTGGTTTCTTCTAAATATATATTCTATATTCTAATATATAAGAAAGAAATTTCTAAAGGTTTGAAACTATTTATGGGTGAGCAAATTGCAAGTAAATTGACATTTTTAGGTGCCATTTAATAGTTACAGTACATCCTGCTGGTTATAACATAAATAATAATAAGAACCGGATTTGATAGGCAGAATCGGAACTGGAATTGTTCGAATTAAAATGATACCCAACGCTAATAAAGCATAGCCAGACAGAATCAGACTTTTTCGGGGGCTGTTTCTGCAGAGAAAGTTATTTAAAAACATCTGCCGAGTGATTTTTAGAGTATAGGAGCTGAAACAAATTGCATAAAATAAAAACAACAATAAAAAAATATTTTAATTAAAAAACAAATCCAGTTAGAACCACTTGCTTAGTAAATAAAGCTACAGCAGGTCTCATAATGTATGTATTATACACAAAGACATCACCTTTTTGGAAGGACACTATATACTGTATAACTACAGGTAAACTATGTTTATATTCTGTCTACCCTATACACAACTCCTTCACTTTTCTAACTTTGACTGTAATGTAGTAATTATAATGTCCACCTTTTGTAAAGCTGCTTCGTAACAATAATTATTGTTAAAGGTGCTATACAAATAAACTTGAATTAAATTGAATAATACATCAACTAAATAACAAAAAAATACTGTACAGATCATTCTGTACATAAGCCATTTACACATTTGCATATTATTCAATAACATTACTGACATTAACAGAATTTTTTTTAAACATACATTTATTTAGACAAATATACATATACTTTTGTACAAAGTAAAGACTTTTGTGTAGTGATATACATATATTTTTCTAGCATAATGGAAAAAACATATGATTATATCATCTATACTATTCAATAATAATGAACTATATTATCAAATAATGAACCGATATCTATAATATGTACCTAGATATTTTACAAAGACGTAACCCCTTTCCTTTAAATGACACATTGACGGTGCTTTACAGAATGGCTCTTTGAACATTATCCAGAACATTATAAGTATTCTTGTCATGTGTCACCGATTTAAACGCCACATTCTTCAGATTTGAAGTTTTTCACATAAAAGGTGTCATTTTTCTGTTTAATACATAAAAAAGTCATCTGTAAAAATTACTGTAAATAACTGGCAGCTGTGGTTGCAAGAAGTCTACCATTAAAAGTAGAGCAGAGACAGTAAACTGACATAATTTATGACTTTAAACAATGTTAATATGTCAACATTTAAACAAGTATTACATTATTAAAATTCGTATAAAGATCACTTAACTATCGAACACCACCATGGTAACAAACATGACACTACAGTAATGCAGTAAACATTTTTTATGAACATTAAATGATTAGATGTACAAAACTGATGAGAAGAAAACTAAAACTGAAAAGAGAACTACAGTAATGTTAACAACAACAAATAAAACTTAAAAATAACCTGTTATGAAAGGAATTCTGTGAAGGTCAATTTATGAATTTACTGTTAATAAAATAACATATTTTTACTGTCGCAATTTTACAGTTTTATACAGTTAAAATTATGGCCATTTTTATGATATATGTACAGTTGAAATAAGAATTATTAGCCCCCCTTTGAATTTTTTTTCTTTTTTAAATATTTCCCAAATGATGTTTAAGAGAGCAAGGGAATTTTCACAGTATGTCTGATAATATTTTTTCTTCTGGAAAAAGTCTCGTTTGTTTAATTTTTCCTAGAATAAAAGCAGTTTTAATTTTGTAAGAACCATTTTAAGGTCAAAACTATTAGCCAATTTAGGCTAATTTTTTTCCGACTGTCTACAGAACAAACCATTATTATACAATAACTTACCTAATTACCCTAACCTAAGCCTTTAAATGTCACTTTAAGCTGTATAGAAGTGTCTTGGAATATATTATTTACTGTCATCATGGCAAAGATAAAAGAAATCAGTTATTAGAAATGAGTTAAAACTATTATGTTTAGAAATGTTGAAAAAATCTGCTCTCTGTAAACAGAAATTGTGGGAAAAATAAACAGGGGGGCTAATAATTCTGACTTCAACTGTACATGTAGTTATAAAAGTACTGCTGGTAATAATCGTTACAGATGTAGAAGTGTATTCTATGTGATTGTTAAGAACGCTGTGTTCAAAAGTGAGTATATTGGCTTCAAATGTTTTTCATGCAGTCTAATTAGGTCACATTTTATTGTTTATCCTGCTTTGGTTGTATTTCTATCACTGTCAGTCAGTTACTTTTTATACAGCAGTCTTTGCCTATGCAATTGTATTTCTCTTCATCTGTTATCAAACTAACAGCTGTTCTCTGCTTTCTTATCTTGGACTTTTCCCTCTTTTCTATTCACTTAAATTCCATATTTTTGACATCCATTATTATACCATATTATTTTTTGTCTTGTTAACTAATTATTTATGCTCCCACTAATTTGCTTTTGATTTCGCATCACTTTGTTTGATTTTCCTGTTTGATTTTCTCCTCCTTTGATTGTTCATTGTATTTATTTCCTATGAACCTTTTTTCTTTTGCTTGATTGAATTCTCCTCCTAACTTCAACGAGGCAATCTTTTCTACCTCTCCATTTCCTTTAATGCTTTGTTTTCATTCTTTGGGCCTTCCCTCTTTCTTTTTCTCTTCCTCCTCCATCAGTGGAGCTCTCCAGTCTCTCTCTCTGTATGACCAACTCCAAGCTGGGCGAACCATGTTTCTATGTGATTGGAAGGACAGAAAATACGCGGTTGGTAGCTGTTCCTGTTAGTTCTCCATTTTACTGTTTCTCTACATCTCTTTCATATTTCTCTGTCGTCTATAAGTCTCTCTGCTTTCCCTGTCATTTGTCGATTATACACCATGTCTAAGTTATGTGATGTCAGCCTGTTTGTGATGCATAGTTACAGAGAGGTAATGGTTTAAAGGTGCTGTATGTAAGTGTTTGACTCTTCTAAAGCATAAAAATACCACAATATGTTCGCAGATATTTAAGAAACATGCTAAGGGAACAGTCTTGTTTGTCAGAAAAACAATGCGAAAGTCAAATATTACAACAAAATCACACAGCAATTCGTAACTTCTTCATTTTGTGGCTAATTCGTATGAATTCGTACAATCTAATTCGTACAGTTTAGTACGATTTGCTCATCCCCCAATGACGGGTAGGTTTAGGGGTGGGGTTAGGTGCCACGCCTCCTTTTTAAAATCGTACAATGTCATACGACTGAGCTCCAAAACGCCACTAATCTGACAAAACGTAAAATACTTATATTTTATATTTGATATTCTGCTTTGAAAATGTGCTTTTCATACCGGTGTTGTGCCAAGAAATGCATCCCTGCTGCAAAATGCACCCTCTCATTAGCATTCTCAGTCTACATTTAAAATCAAAATCAAAAGCCATAATTGATTAAAGCATAAAATGAGTATTATTTTGATGGATAAAGCAAAGACAAGGTTTACAAATAAATGTAAAATAATAATATTAACTGTAGTGTAGCCTAACATGAGGCTTTTTGGTGGCTTTTAAACAGACATTTAGGCTACATGGAACACAACATTGTTGTTGCTGTTTTGAACTAAACAATACGTAATCTCATTGGTATTGTATTTAACGTCAATCTATTTATTTATTTATATGTCTTCTGTAAGGGAAGGGTTCCATTCATGAAACTCACCTCAGTCACTCTCTTTAGTGTCATAACTTTATTATAATTTCATATAATTTATATAATTTCAGTTAATAGATGCACATTTCAGAGGGGGTGCATTTTACGGCAGGAGTGCGCCTGTCTGTCTTTGTTTTGGTTCTTTTAATCCACCCACTGCCAGTTTAGCCAATTATATTTCAGCACCCCAGGTTGCCTTCATGGAAAACAGCATATTTCAATCATTCAGTCAAGAAGGCTCTCAAAGAATGTGCCTGTGACCGAAACTGCAACCTCCGGTGGACAGTAGCAGAATACAAAATGAGAAATTCCGAGTTCCACATGAGGTGGTTATTAGCAAATAATATAAATATTACAAACGTAAACATAAATTTCAGCTGTTGGTTAGGGCAAAAACAAAAATATACTTTTAGTATGGAAAGTATTTTCTCTTTTGTGTGCCATTGCTTTTAGTTTGAAAACGATTTAAACTAGCTTTAAATCAACCTTAAATCAGCCTTTAGTGTCAATAGTCAGGCACACTCACATCAATCTGGCAACCTGCACTTACGTGGACTTGTCAGAGGAGGAGCCAAGTGAAAATGTGTTTTGATTCAGGAGTGCAATACCAAGTTTAACCACTGGCTGTTAAACTTACATGCTGCACCTTTATTATAGTGATGATGTTTGTTGATAATTCCAGATGAAGCTAATAGGGTGGAGGAACTATAACGTCACCTTGTAGGCTAATCGGCTGCTAGCATAAAACTGGTTCCCTTGATAAAATCCCCATAGGCTTTTTGAAGATTGCGAATAATAAGCTCTGTGTTCAAACACCGTTCATTACACTTACACGTTTTGCCCAGCCGGATAATCCTCACACGAAAATACAACTTTGAGCACTTTTGGATCTTAAATGCAAACGCAAGAGTTGAAAAGCTAAAATTAGGCTATAAACGGACTACAGTGCCTTCGGGGCGCTCGCCTGTTACATCAGCACCACCCTGCGACAACTTTTCAAGCTTATTTTTAGAAATATGCTCCATGACAAAGAGTTAATCTCTCTGTTTATTATATTATAATCCATGCTATATATTATAAACAAATAAATACGCAAATACAAATAGACCTACATGCATTTTGGATCGTTTTTACTTGGGAAATACATCTGTTTTGCTTTACGGTTGTTCTAAAAGTCTTAAAACTGGATGTATAAATGTGCCTACATAGTATTATAACAAGACATATTAAAATGTGTATCGCTCGCGTGGACACAGCCTGCTTACCTTAACAAACGACAGAAATGAGTCGTGAGGGACAAGTCTTTTAAATGCTTGCAAGTTACATCATGGACACAGAACAGCATTCAACATTCAATATAGTGTATACTGCAGTTATGACAGAGTTAAATGTGTTCAGATGAAGCAAAAAAGATGAAAACACTTGATGACGTTAAAATGACAGTTAATATGTATGTGTTTTTACAAATTTATTCACACATTTGCATTACTGAGGGCAGGAAAGAGACAGGCTGCACTGGTGAGCAGTATTTTCATATCGTTTAATTAAAATAAATGATCAACAAATTAGTCTGTCTCGACAGCCTTTACAAGTGAAGGCATTATCTACACACAATATGAATTCCCAATTAGAAAAATACTACAAACTATAAAATACTATTCATGAAAATACTTGAATAACAGACAAATCCAAATGCCCAACACAAGCGAGCGGCACTCCAGACCAGTTCAGCTCGATGACGCATAATATCTCCGACACCGCCTGTAGTCCCATTTAGCAACTTGATAGCAACCGTCTTTTTAAAGAAGCACAACCGATTAATAAAAATCAAGAGTGTGATGTAACTGATGTGTTTTATGTCGTAGAACAAAACGTGAAAGTATCTTGAGTTTGTGTTAGCCACGAACTTTATTTAAGCAATTTTACTGAAACCCCATTCAAAAAACCTATTGACTTTGGGACGAGGGAACCGGAACTGCTAAAATGCTAACTCGCTTCCGGGTTTTTGCATACAAATTGACGTCATAGTTCCTCCACTCTATTAACTTCTAGCTGAGGTTATTTATTAATATTTTAAAGCTGCTGTTAAATTAAAATAAAATGACTAAGATTAATAATAAGAATTGTCTTTATAAAAACTTCACAAATACAGCATAATCTGTCTGTCATGATTACTTGACATTAAGTAGATAATATGACTTGTCATAAATCTGTCATAAACATGATTGTTATGAGGCTATTGTAATTGTCATGATTATACATTTTTGGTCACTTTTTTTTTAATAAAGTTTTGAAACTAAATTTGCCATTAAAATTCATTCATTCATTTTCCTTCGGCTTAGTCTCTATTTCAGAGGTTGCCACAGTGGAATGAACCGACAATTATTCCAGCATATGTTTTACGCAGCAGATGCCCTTCCAGCTGCAACCCAATACTCCAAAACACCCATACACACTCATTCACACACACACTACGGCCAATTTAGCTTATTCAATTCACCTATAATGCATGTCTTTGGACTGTTGGGGAAACCCATGGGAACACGGGGAGAACATGCACACTCCACACAGAAATGCACACTGGTACAGTCGGGACTCAAACCAGCAACCTTCGTGCTGTGAGGCGACAGTGCCAACCATTGAGCCACCATGCCACCTGCCATTAAAATGTGTTATTAAATGTAGTGTATTATATTATAACAATATATAGACAGTATAATGACCATCATGTTTATGACAGATTTATGACAAGTTATGTTGTCTTGGTAATGTCAAGTTGCCATCACAAACAGGTTTTGATGTATTTTGTTATGTCAAGTTGTCATAGCTAAAGACATTTCAAATAATGTCATCTTTCCATTTAATGACATAACTGAGTGAATGACACTTAATGACAGTTGCTATAAGCATGCATAAAATCCCATTCATTTTCATAATGTGTCTTAAAACCCCCTTCAAGTAAAGTGTTATCAATCTTTTTTCAGTGTTTGTAAATTGAGAGAATGAGAAAAATATATAGAAAAATGGCAAAGGTGTGTTTATAAACCAGTCAAATTTACTTAATTATAAAAAAAATTTGACTTCCATAAAAAAAAAAATCAAAATATTCAGAATTTAGAGTCAAGCTTCAGATGTTTCAGTGAGAGGATATGTTCACCGTTTCAAAATATTTGGGTCTAATTTTAAGTACTGTTTTTTCCCTTTTCAAAATGTTCTTCATTTATTTTAAGTGCATTCATCTCCTTGTCTAATGAGAGAAAATATATTGCAAGATCTTTTGATATTTTCAGCAATTATTGGCCCCTTTCATAATCACTTCACGTCAATGGTGTATCTTTTTCTTCTGTTTATCTTGAGTGGTAATTAATTTCTCCTCACAATGACTCGACAAAATGGCTGCACTATTCCTACAAATCAAAATGGAAATGATAGTCTCTTAAAAACAGCTATAGTTAATTATATTAGACATTTACATTTTTTGTAATCTTGATTTTTTTATTCTAGACACTTTTCTAAACTGTAAAGTGTCCTATTAAATATTTTTGAAAGCATCGGCATCATGTATAGTAACATTGGAAGCCCAAATTATTTGGTTTTATTATATTTGTAAGCATTTCTTCTTTATTGTCTTTTTATTGTAATGTCATACTTAATGCATACAATTAACTGGTTCAAAATTAACATATCAAACAGCCACTTTTGCATTTCAAAGCTTCTTAGCGTTCAGTTTTAATGAGTCAGTTGCAGCTTTAAATGTGAAGCACGCCGCACATTCAGAATGACCTCAAAGTCCTGACTGAAGAGGCTGACAAAAGACCCCAGCGACACGCTTGAAGTACTCAGAAACATTCATAGTAACTGATTTATTTGAACTCTAGAAACCATAATTGACTGTTCATTTTTCTTGAACTTAAAGTTACTGAATTTTTAGTCGTTTTGTCTTCTCAAATCTGCGCTGAACTTTTTGTAATATTGTTTGTTAGTGTCAAAGAATCAACCAAAAAAAGAAGGCTCTGTTATTATTACTTAATTTCTTGCTGTACCAAACATGCTGACATTTTTTAAAGTGGAATACAAATGACTTTTTTTACTTCAAATTTCTTTTTGATTAAGTTTCTACATTGGGATATCAATTACAACATTCATTTTATAATTATCCTTCCATGTTGTTGCTAACACTACCCCAAATAAACACTTCCCTCCCTCAACAGCCTATAACTTCCCATTGAAAAAAAAAAAAAAAACATAATTAATAAGTCAAGAAACGAAGAAAATAATAACAAGAGATAATCTTAAAAGGGGCGCCACACCTTGTCAAAGGTCTTTAAAGAACTAGTAAGTGATAGTTTTTTTTTTCTTTAATTTTATGCAAGTAAACACTTCTTTTATCCATGCATCAAAAAAGGGTGGAGAGACATGTTTCCACTTTAAAAGGATGAAATGTCTTGCTAGTAAAGTAGTAAAAGCTAAAGCTTTTGGAACCATTCAAATGACTTTTTTAAATGAATTGTTACATACTGAGAGGGTGAAATGTAAGTGAGGATCCAAATGCAAGACAGGCTAATAGGACAATCCAAAAAACCAGTTGAGGGTCAGGACAGGCAGCAAACAATCATGAAACAAGAACAGTCCTAAAACAAAACACGACAAGGAAAACACAAGTAAAGCATTTAGAAATCTACATACATACAATACAATAGTCCAGCTAATGTGTATCAGCTAAATGACTAATTAGTGCAGTGGATTATGGGAAATAGAATCTCTGAGAGTAACAGAATTCAATGATGGAGTGTCCCCTAGTGTGGACATTTTAGCTGGTAATCTTGACAATAAAAAGTCTATATAATATTGAAATATTGTTTATATAACAATACTGTTATTTAAAACAGCAGTGAGTGATTCAAATGTAAATCATTGTGCTCTACCAGATAAGTTTGGTGCTGTGGCCAAATTTCTTCAAATTACAAGTACTAAAGAAGGTCTGCACTCAAAATCACAAGAGAAAAGAAAAAAATAAAATTTCAGTCATGTGCCTTCATCAGTTAAATACAGCAGTTAGTGACCATAAAAGTATGTTTTTTTATGATTCAATTATTAAAATAACAACAAAGATAAATCTTTTTACTATGCACACAACTGTTTTTTAACCACTGATAAACTTCTGGTGAAAGTTTGATGTAACAATTTTAATAAGGTTCTTTTTATTGCATTTATAATGTAATTTAACTATAGTCTGTAAAATAGACTTAAGCATTCATTTAGTTGTTCAAGTATAAAACAAGATGAAAGGCTGTTTAAACGCAAGCTGTCAGGAGCAAGAGGCGAGCACCAAAACTCCATTGAAAATAACAGAGCTGCTTGTTCAGTATGAGATCCACTTTATAATGTAACTCAATGAAGAAGATCCATGATTTTAAACAAACCAGACCTTAAATGTAGCAATTTTATAATGGCATAACAGTTCACCAGAAGTGCCTGAACTTGCTTATCCTAAATTAAAGCATATAGCCCATTATTATAGCAAAGCTCTTGGTTCTCTGAGGTATTGTTTTGATGCTGTCAGTGTTTAAATTTTATTTTCCAATTTTCCCTAAATTCATAAAATTCTGTCCTTGCCTTGTCCTTGTATTTGCTGGCATTGAGCGTCTTTTGTGGAATATTTGTGGAACTATTCAATTTGGCAAAGAAATATGTGCCACCCCCCACACTCCTCTTCTCTGCCATTTAATGTGCTGTTATTGTGCTTTTTTTGTTGAGCTTGCCAGATATTGTCACTATCAGGGCTAATATAGCCAACACAAAACCCCAAATATATGATATGAGTAATATCACACGAGGAGCAGTGCGATATTACTGTATATCGGCACTGGTGGGATGTATATGAAGATATACAGCCATATCGCACTGCTATGAGTGTAATACTGCGTTTATACAACAGTTCGACAGCATAATCGTGCGTATAAAAAAGAAAATCATACAGGGTTATACAAAAAGTGGCCAACACAAAATACATATATTCTTAATATGCGAGTCCCATCTCACTCTCAACACAATACAATTACTATGGTATAAATACAGCACTGTAACATATAAAAGAGAGAGGTCGACTTAGAATATCACTTACCAGTTTTATAATGATTTGATCAGCTGTAGTTAGAGTTTTTCTCCTCTAAGGGCTTATTATACGGTCTCTGTCGCCATCTGGTGGATCGACAACGTCAACCGTCTTTGCTCTGCTCAGTATTACAGGCTGTATTAAAATAGCCACTATTCTTATAAATAAACTGCATAGTTTCAATCTAACCAACTACATTCTCGACTAAAAAGCCTCAAAAGAACATTATGTTGTCCAACGGCTGCAATATTTGTCAAACTGTAGTGAGTTCATTGATCTGCTGTCACTCTATGCGGGCAGAGTAATACACAAAAGTAAAGGGGCTGTAAGAGTGCTGTTATTGCAGAATATTGCACAACTATTAGCCCATCAGAACCAGACAGAACTGTTGTATAAATATTGACATATTTATACATACATAAATATCAACATTGTCTGTTTGGTTAAAAAAAAACTCTTGCAGTAATGCATTTTTACATAATCACATGAGTAAATATTTTCTGTGATCTAGCCCATCATTAAAGTTTTTTTTCCTCCATTTCTGTTTCTCTCTCTGTCCTCATCTGTCTGAATGCCTTTCTCTGTCAGACCGTGATCACATCACAGCCGTCTCCTCCTCACCCCAGCCCCTTCAGTCGAGTTTGGCTGCAGTGAGCCACCGCCGAGCTCAACGGGACGCCACATCCAGCCTTCAAAAACCAGAGAAGACCAACCGAGGGCGGAGAGAACCGAGGGAGAGGAGTGACGGAGGAGACCGCGAGAGCCCTGAAAGACTCAAGGGTGACCGTCAGGGCAGAAGGCGAAGGTCAAAAGACGACAGAAGGAGACGAAGGTCATATAGCTTGCCTAGAAACACACTAAGAAGACACAGCGATCAAAGCATGAAGGTTGAAAAGGTTGAAAGAAATGGGAGAGAGATGGAGAAAGGTAACAAGAGGAAGGTGGACAGGTCAAAACGAAGCAAGAGTGAGGAGAGGGTGAGAGAAAGAAAGAGCGAAGGAGATGAGAGTAAGAACACACAAACCATCAATAAACACAGACTTCCTGAGCCCAAACTGCAGTGGGAGGAAAATGAGGAGGAGGAGTGGGATGGAGAGACTGAGCAAGAGTGGACGAGAGAGAGAGAAAGGCTGAAAGACAAAAAACGGGAGAGGGAGGAGATAACGTCTCTTGATTCAGAGAGCGACGGGGAATTGGAAAGTGAAAATGAGAGTAAGATGAATGTGGAAGCGCTTGAGTGGGAGACGAACAAAAAAAACCATCAAGACATTTCTGAGGAATTGAACAGAGAGCAAGATACAAGTTTCCATAAGCGCTTGCCTTATTTGGGCATTCGTGTACTTCCTTCAGACATTCAGTCCCGCCCTCTTAGACGCATTTCAGACCACTCATTGGAGGAGCCTGTAGGAAACAATGCATTTAATAGGACGCCGTTTGCTTTCCTCACAACTGAGCAGTCTGATTACGCAGAGTCCGAGTCAGGAGCCAGTGTGTCTGAGTGTAGCATATCGGCAGCCAGTATCTCTGGTCTATCAGTGTATATGACTGAAAGGTGTCATTTGAATAGCATACACAATTCCCCGGAGGCCTTACTTCCAGGCCTGTGGTTAAAACCCAGCTTGGAGAGACTCATTAGAGAGGGTGAGGAGATCAGGATGATGGGGAAAGGTGGAGGAACCGAATGTTGATTTACTGTCTGTTGCTGTCTGAATAGCTACTTACACTGGTGTATTACCTCATGTTTAGGTTTAAAGTGGCAATAAAAAGGAAGTAGCAAGAGATGGTTTATTGTGAATTCTGAATGAATCTAATAATGGAAAGGTTGAGTTCAAGGAGTGGAGGCAGATCAGAATCTTAACTTGCTTTCGATTATAAGACAAAGGTAATGAATGTGGATGAAGTGTTTAGAAAGAGAGAAATGTGACAGTTGTTCCACAGGAAGTTTAAGTAAGGACATTTTTATTTATAATCATGAGGAAAAAGGCCAGGACTTACCAAGACAATGGTCAAGCTCTCTTCGCCTCTAGTCATGTTAAGGTCAGAGGGAGTTAGCCTGAATTAGAGTTGGCAAGTAGAATTGGGATTGACCATCATTGAAAGAGTGCTGTGATTGGCTGTTCAGCTACGAATAAGAGCGTGAGAACAAAAACTGAAGTAACGAAACTAAGTAAATGTCACAGGTCATGCGGAAACAAAAAAAATGGCTGTCATGTTGTCATTATTTAGATGTCAGACATATTTTCATGAGCAAATCCGTATGTGTTGACGTAAACACGTAAACACGGTTTTGTTTATGGTTTGTATGCGTGCAGCACTAGTTCTGGTCTTGCTTTGTGGAATGACAATACAGATACTGCCACCTACAGGTGTGGAAAGACGCATCCTCTTATGCAGAGTCAGAACACACACTCTTGTTTCAGTTGGCTGTCGTCAGTTTGGTGTGTTCACACTCAGCTTTTTGGTCCAGAAGGGACTAGACCTAGCCAACTAAAGGCCACAGCACAGTTTGTTTTAGTAGTTGCTAGTAATTTGACGTCAACTTGATATGTTCCTGTTTTTTTTGAACATCTGTGCTTCATTTATTCACAATAAGATCAATGACATACATTTAGAAATAAGAAAGGGTTAACTGTCTTTTATACAGCAACTTTAGCTTAAGGTTTGTACAAATCCCTCACCTTAAATATTCAGTACTCACAAGAGTATCATAAAAAAAATAAGGTCACATTTAATGCTGTTCTGCATAATGTATTGGTTGAAATTTGAACCCAGTCTCATTGTAAATCCACTAATCCAGACAATGTTTTTGGAAAACTGCCACCCACAATTGATGTAAATATCCCCCCAACCTCCTCCCCACAAAAAACAAAACAAAAACATGTAAATAAAAAATGCATCTACACTGTAAGGAACGTCAATCAATTTGTGTTGGGAAAACATTGAGGAATGAAGTACAATTTTTAGTTTCTAAAAATTTAAGTACCGTAGATTGAACATAAAAGCAGTTAAGTTGTCCCCCCAAAAACTCAAAAATTGTGTTGTTTCAGCTCATTTTAAATAAGTAGTTTGACCAAACAGCAAAAGCAAGCTTGAGTGTAGGACCACAGAACCAGTCATAAGGGTCTTTTTTTTTTTCTTAATATGAGATTACGTTATAAGTTGAATAAATAAGCTTTCCATTGTTTGTGTGGACTAGACATTACTTGGCTGAGATACAACTTGACAATCTGGAATTCGAGGGTTCAAACGAATCAAATTATTGAGAAAATTGTCTTTCGCTTATTGTAGATTGCGAATTAAAATGTTTTGTGGCTGTCCTACAAAGTCAGTGAGCTAAATCGTTCACATGCTGCATCCTTGTACTTATGACGCAGAGTTCTCAGGTATCAGTCCTCTGAATACTTAAGTGGGTGGCTCTTTTGACTTCAGCATTAAGCATTTTAAATGCATATACATTTATACATCAAGCAGGGGCTTATGCAACCAGACTTGCAAAAGAGGAAAATAACAAGCAGTTTGTGCCAACAGTTTCATAGTACACAATGCCAAGTTGCCAAATTTCAAGTAGAAGTCTGTTTAGTGTACAACCATTTAGAACAAGTTACCAACTGCAAAGAATTCAGAAAAGGCATCATGGTTGTATGTTTTGCACAAGCAAACACCATTTACAGAAAAGTAGTATATTTTTCTCATTTAAGTGTTTTTTTTTAACTCTCCCACTCCAGCTTGCTCTCTCAGGCCTACAGTATCTCTCCCCTCTTCCACTTTGTCCTCCACAAAGAAAGTCTGCAGTTACAGTATCATCAAAACATCTTTATTTTTGCACCAGACTGTTTATACAGTACAATATGTTGAACTTGTATGCAACAAAATGATTGTGTGTGTTGGGTCAAAAATTCTTTTTCATGGTAGCTCATGTAAACCAGAGAAAGACTATGATTACGTTTTATTAGCTACAGATCAGATGCTGAATGATTATTATTAAATGCTACTGTTCAAAAGTTTGAGGTCAGGAAAATAATTTACCAAAACAATGACAAACAGTGTATAACAGCAACTGTTTTCAGCATTGATTAGAATAAGCAATGTTTCCTGAGCCCCAAATCAGCATATTATAGTAGTTTCTGATGGATTGTCGGACACTGAGGACAAAACTAATGGCTGTTGAATTAGTTTTGTCATTATTAAAATAAATTTAAGTAAATATAGTATTAAAATGAAGTAATTTTGAGCAAATAGCAATTAATTATCTTACCAACAGCAAACATTTGAACAGTACTCAATAGTTTATATTTGAAACATTGAACATTGAATGATTTTTGCAACACCTATTGTGCTTGTTCCTTGAAACAGGCCCCATCTCTGCTAAGTTGATTTTAAAAGGAACGCTCCACTTCTTTTGGAAATAGGGACATTTTACAGGTCCTCTAAGGTTAAACAGTTGAGTTTAGCCATTTTTGAACCCATTCAGCCAATCTCCAGCCCTGGCAGGAGCTCATTTAGCTTAGCTTAGCATAATTCATTGAATTGGATTAGACCATTAGCATCACATTTTTTAAAAATCAAAAGTTTTTTGAAACTTTTAATGTTCCATCAGTCTTAGTACATGATGTAACTACAGAATAATCACGCTTTAAATTAGATAATTCTATAATTTTTTTTTTTATTTTAACCAATGCTAATGGTCTAATCAAATTTAATGATTTTTGCTAAGCTAAGCTAAAAGAGCTTCTACCAGACCCCGAGATCGGCTGAATGGATTCAAAAAGGGTAAAACTCAACTGTTGTAAAATGAGCTTATTTCCAAAAAAAGTGGAGTGTTCTTTTAAGGGTTATTGAGTAATTGAACCTTTTTGTGAATGGTGTGTCTACATGTTAACTGTTAAAAGGCCAGATGCTGTATTTGCTATATTTCTCTAAGAGCACCCCGTAAAATTTATGGATAAATTATTATTTGTTGTGCCCTCTGGGTCTCTGATATCTCAGGGAACAGATATGTAAATATAATTTTATTTATTTTTGGAGCAAGCCCTATACAGTATATACCCTCAAAGTAGCTCCTATTGTTGCCTTGTTAACGAAAGTCTTCTCTTGTCTGCTGACCTTGGCCTCTGTGATCTCAATATTTTATGTCATTTACGGTGAACATCCCCTTGAATCATTTCCTGCAGGTATGAATAACACAGATCGACTGCAAATAACTGACGGAGTTGCAGTGTGTATTCGTTTCAGATGCAGTATTTGTTAAACTCTGATGTGAAGTGAATCTCTATCAAATATGAATAGTAAATGATAGAAAAGCCAATGATAGCAGTTGTGTCTGTCAACCAAATAAAAAAGAGAGACTATTGTGCAGAATGTTTCTACCGATAAGTTGAAATTTGCAATGTTATGTGGCTTTGCGCCAAGCCTGGAAAACCTCTTTAGTTTAATGCACCCATGGTTTTTACTCTTTATCTTTAT
Source organism: Danio aesculapii (assembly GCF_903798145.1). Classification (NCBI taxonomy): domain Eukaryota; kingdom Metazoa; phylum Chordata; class Actinopteri; order Cypriniformes; family Danionidae; genus Danio; species Danio aesculapii. The sequence goes on from NC_079442.1 coordinate 9,067,984, forward strand.
TGATGAAATAGTAAAAGTAAAAGAGAGGTTAACTGTATTATGCTCTTGTTAACTGTAGCTTAACTAATTATACTGATATTTTAGCATTAACCTAAAAAAACTGTGCCTACTACTGTATTTATCAGTTGTGTTCCTCGATTCAATTAAGTTCCTGTCATCAAACGCAAAACATCACCTAATATTGTTCATACTGTGTGTTCTACTCTTGTACGCACATTTAATCTATGCATAAGATGATGCCATTTAAAATAATTGGGACAGCAGTGTAAATCTGTGCACCCCAGCAGGTCTGGGATCAGTGTGTTGAAGTCAGTTCGGTCTTGGTGGTCCACATTTTTTCAAACATATCGTAATATTCAGAGTATGAGCCAATGCCACATAAGCTTCACTAACATACGTCTCTGTATTAATTACACGTTCAGTCTGACGGGCCCATTTTAGAGTCTCACGATGTCCATACTAATGTTTATGGCCATATGTACCAATTGTAAATACATATAAATATATAATTATAGTTCTATATATACATATGATATTATGTTTCTATTATGATTATATTGTTATAATCCATTGTAACCCAAATGCAGGTAATAAATTATATTAAAGAGTTATATTAAACAGTCATGTATCTACCTGAGATCAGCCTGGAGTGCATTTTCTTGCTTTGTGTGTGCGTGCGTGTGTGCGTGCGTGCGTGCGTGCGTGTGTGTGTGTGCATGCAGAGCTGAATGTGGGTGTAATTTCTGCCCTGAGCAGTAGATGACACCAAAGCATATTAAAATGTACTGATTCCATTCATATAATAGAAATAACATTTCTATACTGTTATTATTTGAGATATTATTATTATTATTATTATTATTTATTAAAAATGGTGGACTTGTATGTTTATGATATGTTTCTGTTTCATTTAAATGAATGAGCACAGTTCTGTTGTAATAGTATAAAAGAGTTCCTTTCATTTCTACCTTATTGTATTTTTATTAAAATTTCTTCTTGATTAGATGCTTAACGGTCAATTATAAATTAACTAATAACTAATTACTGCATGCTGTGGTCAAGTGACAAACAATAGTATTTAATATAGTTTGTAAATGTGTGTTTTTTTTTTTATAATTGCATAAAAACCCTACTGAAAAATACTTAAACCAGCCTAGGCTCATTGTCTGGTATTAGCTTTTCAACCAGCCTGGTTTTAGAGGGGTTTTGGTCATTGCCAGGCTGGCCTGACCATAAGACCACGATGGAAATGACTGGAAACCAGCCTGGAAATGGCCAAAACCCCTCTAAAACCAGGTTGGCTGACCAGCTAAAACCAGCAGGTCTTTTTTTTTTTTTTTACATTTGGGACATTAAGGTTTAATTATTAGTATTAAAATGCTGTTTGAGCTAGCAAATCATTATTCAATGTTGTCAGGTTACCATTGAATCAGGTAAAAGAGTTATTTCACTAATAAAAAAATAGATAAACAAACAAGCAGCAAACAAAAGAACAGCAATTGAAATCATGATATTGAAAACTACATAAATTCCAGTGGTTTCAACTACAATACTATTAAAAACTTTACAGAATGATCAACTGTTTTTAAAGTAAAAATGTTTACAAACGTAACAAAGTCAGTGTTTATGTTTTCTACAGTGTTTTGGGAGAAAAGGAAGGTAATAAAAAAGAAAAAAGACAACCTAAAAATAAAATTAAAAAAGGTGGCGACATGGTGGGTCAGTGGTTGTCTCTGGTTCGAGCCCCGGCTGAGTCAGTTGGCATTTCTGTGTGGAGTTTGCATGTTCTCCCCATGTTGGCATGTGTTTTCTCTGGGTGCTCCAGTTTCTCCCACAGTCCAAAGACATCCACTATAGGTGAATTGAACAAACTAAATTGTCTGTAGTGTATGAGTGTGAATGAGTGTGTATGGATGTTTCGCAGTACTGGGTTGCAGCTGAAAGGGAATTGCCTGTGCGGCATATGCTGGATAAGTTGGTGGTTCAATCCGCTGTGGTGACCCCTGGTGAATAAGGGGACTAAGCCGAAGGAAAATATTAAAGACCCAAAGAAACCATTAAAACGAACAAATTCTATGAGGGTTTTCTGTTATTGTAATTCTGTTTGTTTGTTTTTGTTGTCTTTTAGTAAGTAAATCACCCTCTTCATTTTACTGTAGATATATCGTTACCATGGTGATTTATGTTGGAATATTTACATCATTTAAATGCCCAATCTGTTTGCTTGAGCTTCATTTGTTGAAATCTCTCTCTCTGTTGTGCGCTGAAAAGATCCTGCGTGGGTTGCCTGTGTGACGAGCGCTGGAAAGACTAGTTTAACGCATCTCTGCTTGCCAGTTGCTGTTGGATCTGTCAGGTGAAAAACGCGCGCACGAACCTGAGCATCCGCGAGACCAAGAGCATCCGCGCGCAGAGCACTCGGTCAAAATACAGGGGAGCGCGGAACTTTACAGCAGGTGGTGCACCTCGGTTTACGTCTAGGAAAAGTCCTGATGATGTGTGCAAGAATAGATAAAAGCCGTGACTCTTAAACGACGCTGTCATTCAAACTGACGTCGAGGTTAATAAACAAACAAGACGCGCAATTTTTACGAGGAAAGCGGAGCGCAAGCGATGGACTGAAAGCTACCCGTGAAAATGGGTTGAAGAAAAGAGGAGTGTAAGTAGGATCTTTTTAACATGTGGAGCCATATGTGTCAATTTTATTTTAAAAAGCCTATTTGATTGAGACTATTTTGAAGAAGAAGAAGGAGAATAAGGAGAAGAAGAGCGCGCACTCAGCGCGTGCAAGTGTTTCATACTTTAAATGCTTTACTTAAAAATGCCTCCTTTGGTGCTTTATATAAAGGCAGTTTATTGAAGTTGGACATTACATATATGATTCAGCTTTATGGAATTGTACTTTTGTGCTAATGAAGAAAGCATTTTCTTCACTTTAATTTTACAGTATGTTGTCTCTGTCAAGCTATAGTGGATTTCAGGGATTGGATTTGTATCTTTTTGCTGCTGTTCCCAATTTTCCACTGTGCTACCTCAGCATGCAGGAGTTGTGTGTAGCACAGCAAATCTCAAGATGACTGGATTTTGCAATGACTGGGTTTGTGGAAACAGAAATGAACTTCAGATATCATTTCTCTTGTTTTGTGCTCATGGTTTCGTGTCATCAGATGGACTCAAATGGATTTTTTTGTCAATAAGCTCAGAATTGTTCATGCCATTCTTTTTCTTTCTATTACTTTTTCTGCATAATTTTTCTTTATTAACTTGAAGTACAATCACCGCTAATATACAAAAGCTCTTGACCTTTGAACTCTTTTGCTGAAAACTGAAGTTAATCAACATACCTTTTAAGAACTGAAAGGTTCACAGATGAAGACGCACTTGATGCCTATAATAATGGTGCTCTAAATGTTCTTTGCTGGTGTTTTTTAGTTGTTGAGACTGATGTTGCAACATATAGGATAAAGACAGCTCTATCCAGCTTCAACTTTTAGGCTCTATTGTTTTATCTCCCCCCCACTGAACCTCTCAGGTGGGGGGGGGAGGTAAGACCCAAACTATGGAGTCCAACCCAGACAGCCCAAGTCGGGCTGTGGAGTATCTTCTGGAGCTCAATAACATAATTGAGAACCAGGCCAAACTTCTAGAGACCCAACGTAAACGCATTGAGGAGCTCGAGACGCAACTAGACCGGGTCAACCAGGAGAACCAGGACCTGCGACATGACCGAACGCCAACCGAGAACTCCACACAGATCCACAACTACAACCAGAGCTCAAAGCCGATCCAGCCGACATCTCTACCAAACCACAATGCTGGAGGTGTTCATCAAACTAGCAGCAGTAATGTCCCCTCATCCACGGTGCCTGGTCCAGCTCGCCGCACACACACAAGGCTGACCCGAGGCTTGTCATGTGGGTCGGCCCCTGTTGACAAAGATAGAGGCCGACTGGACCGGAATGACAGCTCTGGGATAAACAACACCTCCACCCTTCGGAAACAGTAAGTACCTCATTCCTTTACTTACACTTTGTGAGGGCTGATGCGGGTTATTGGTTGTTTGGCCTGCAGTATATGGTATTTGTGCTACTTTAATTTAGTTTTTAGGGTATTGTCTGATTGGAATATTGTTCCAGGAATATATCATACTTTGTGAAATCACACTAAACATACACACACGCACACGCACACGCACACGCACACGCACGCATGCAACCTTGAAGGCAAAATGATTAGCCCTCCTTTGTACTCATACTTCTTTTTCAAATGTTTCTCAAGTGCTGTTTAACAGAGGGATTTCAATACATTTTACAATAATAGTTTAAATTAGTCATTTATTTATCTTTAACAAAGATAGTATGTAATATTTACTAGTTATTTTGCAAGCTACTTGTATCCGGCTTATAGTGCAGTTTAAAGGCTTAACTAGGTCACTTACGGACAGTTAACTAGTCAGGTTAGTTAGTTAAGTAAGTTAGTTAAGTCAACAGTGGTTTGTTCTTTAGCCAATTGAAAAATTGAATTTAAAAAAATCTTAAGAGGGCTAATATTATTAACATTAAAACATTTGTTTAATAAAAACTTATTTTATATCAGCCAAATTAAAATACAGTCTTTCTCCAGAAGAAAAATGTATATAATACTGAAAAAATTTCCTTGGTCTGTTAAACATCATTTGCTCGAAAAAGAATAAAAATGAAATTAATATTTACAAGTGATTTAAATTACATAAGTGATTTTTAAAAATGATATTTATACACACATACACACACACACACACACTAGGAATGTAACGATTCACCGTGAGCCGGTTAAAAATCCATTTAAATATTTGATGTTGAATGAATCACAATACATTCTTTGAACAAAGGGGTGCTGTGTTTACAGGTGCAAACTCGCTTCACCTGGACATAAGCGACAAGCAAGAGGTGGGGTGGCAGACTAAAATGACAGCAGTGAAGTGTGCCAGACAAAACACAAACTGTATGCAAATACTTCAAAAAGACGTTTACTTCACTAACAGAACAATGAATATGATGCACATAAACTGTCAGTGCAGTGAAAAACTACTGTCACAGACACCTATACGCAAAAAAAAAAAAAAAAAAAAAAAAAAAAAAACTGTTAATAAGCCAAACCACGCTGACCGGATGATTTGCAGCTCCGCTTGCTCCTGCGAGTGCTACGGAGATCATACGGTACATCAGTGTTTTCATAGCGAAAGTGTGAAGATGTTTTGCAGACTGAAAGAGAAAGTTGTTCTGTTACAGAAGCAGGTATTAGATTATTTTTACCCTCTCCTCTTCAAATTAGTTTATTCATATTTTATTAAATTGATTATTATTATTGAATATTAAAAATGTTCAAGGTAACCTCGTCTTACTTGTATCACACTGATACTTATGCTAATTAATTATATAAGTAATATTAATTATTCTCCTTTATAATCATGTTCAACTCCAGTCTCTATCCTGCTATATAGTTAGTAAATATATAATCATTTTTTTTATGCCAGTGGCCAGTCCCCTGGATCAGAGGGTCTATTGACCACCTCTGTACACATTGCACAGGCTTACCTCTCCACACCAACCATCTCAATCCCCAGTGAAAGAGTTTTTTTTTCATCAGCAGGGGAAATTGTAAATGTGCAAAGACCTTTGCTTACGCCAGAAAACAGATATGCTGATATTTTGTCTTAAAAATGTAAAATCCCAGCTCAAAATCCCAGTCTTCTTTAGTTTATATATTTTTTTTGTGGCAGAAAATGTTTTATTTTGCAAAAAATGTGCAGCATTAAAAAAAGAAAAGAAAAAGCTCTTCACCACAAATATGTTTCATTAATGTTGTTAAAAAATCGTGACTAAATCTATCGTGAGATTAGTATCGAATCGTGAGTCAGGTGAATTGTTACACCCCTAATATATATATATATATATATATATATATATATATATATATATATATATATATATATATATACAGGCCGACCAGTGATGATATACAGCTACATCGCACTGCTAGAGTGTAATATTGCGTTTCGTAATTGTGTATAAAAAAGAAAATCAAACACGGAGAGTCTCAAAACCCTTTTGTAAGAGGAACTTTCTCCCGCCATTCTTTCACATCTGCAGCTGACATCAGAACAGCAGAAGCCATTACTCATTTACCAACATCACTTTAGAGCTGGTATTTGAATGATTCTCTAGCGTAATATCTAAAGCAGGCTATTTTGCTCACATTTTAAGATGATAAGGCTAAACTGCATGAAATGCCATCAATCTACAGAGATATCTCCCAGTATTTCTCTGTGGCAATCGGGAGATCACAATATTACTATGGGATAATTACAGCACTACAACATACAAAAGAGAGAGAGATCAACTTAGAAAGTCATTTACCTGTTTAATAATGATTTGATCAGCTGTAATTCGAAATTATGCTGTTTTCTCTTATTATATGTCTCTGTCACCACCTTGTGGATGAACATCGGAACATGGTGTCTCTCAGAAATTGTTATTTAAAAATATCCTTATAAATAAACTGCATAGTTGCTATCTAAATAACTACATTCTCGACTAAAAAGAGAAATGTACATTATGTTGTCCAACAGCAGCAATATTTGTCAAACTGTAGAGTGTCCTATGCTTGTTGCTGTATGTGGGCGGACTAGTGCTGTTACTGGCAGAATAGAATATTGCAAGGCTATAAGCCAATCAAGAACCAGACAGAACTGTTGTATATATATATATATATATATATATATATATATATATATATATATATATATATATATATATATATATATATATATATATATATATATATATATATATATATATATATATATATATATATATATATATATATATATATATATATATATATATATATATATATATAAATATATATATATTATTATTATGATGATTATTACACTTTCCTTACTGTGCACTTTTACATTAGTACTAAATATACCAATATTCAATTGTAATAATAACAATAATAATAACAACAATTTTGTAATGACTTGGTTTGTGGAAAAGGTAGAAATGCTGAGAGCTACAGTTACTGCCAATCTTTTGAATATATATTTCAAAGAATCAGGAATAAACATTAAGATGCAGTTAATGCATATAACAGTGGTGCTTTTAATGTTCCTTACTGGTGTTTTTCAGTTGTTAAGACTATATTTTACTTTTGGATTGTCCTGTTTTTTTTTTTTGTTTTTTTTGAGTGAATCTCTGGAATTCAACTGAACCCTTTCCTTCATCATTCTTTTAATTGCCTGTTTTCCTCGGGATTTGCGCTTCCTTGTTTTTACATTTCTAAATAATCAAACACATGGAGTTTGTTGTTGTTGGGTGAAAGGTTAAGTATTCTGCAGATGTGTTTTTTCCCCCGCATCCTTGGGTGATCCAGGCGTCAACAAAAGCAGCATCTCCAGAGCGTCAGACCCAGCGTGAGTCTTCCTCTCTGCCTCATTGAGCTCAACACCGCTCCCCGGCTCATATAATTATGTTTGCTCGCTCATCGCCAGCAGCTGCACAACCCCTGTATTCTGTTCAAGTGTCTGGAGAGCTCTCAGATCGGTTCATCTTGTGCCTCGCTCTTCCTCGCTTGTCTGAAATGATGGACTAAAACAGTCCGCCACTCTCTTATCACAACGTTGAATGGTTGATTTTAAAAAAAGGCTAAATAAAACTACAATGAATCAGGCTGATTGGGGGACACGGGTTTGGTGTTTCTCAAAAATGTGCAATGTGAAGTTCAGAGCTCAGATTTGGACAAATTATTCTCATCCACTGCCGTTTCTAATTGGAAGCATTTCTAGTTGTAGATTATCTTTGAAAGTTTTCAGCTTATTTTATCTAAATGTAAAGTACACTTTATTGTATTTTTGCAGTAACTCACTGGCAGCACTGTTGCCATCAAGTTACCAAAACAGCCACTTTAAAGTAACTTACCTGTAAATGTGCTGTACAGTAGCAGGGCCCGAAGTTATTTTTCAGTAAAATAAGTTTATCGCCCTTTACCACATTTAAATTTGACAGTTTTTACAGTACTTTTACTGTAATTTATGTACATTTTACACTTGCAATGCAAAACCTTTATTTATAGTATTTAATAATGTATCGTTATTGTATGCATTTAAAGTTTTTTACAAAGGTTATTTTCATTCATCAATCTATTTTAAATATATTTTGTGATACAAGAGGTCAATTGATTTTTCATTAACCGTCTTTTTTGTCTTCAAAATACATTAGCAGTACTTGATTACTTTGATTAGAGTATAATACTGCAAATTCCCAATATGCAGTAAGTTACTGTAAAAGTTTTCAATTTAGTCACAATGCAGTGCCTACAGTATTACAGTAGTGAACTGTAAAGACTGTATTTGGTATTTTACTGGGCTTTTTTGCAGTAAGTAATTGTAAAATTTTGGTAATGTCTTACAGTGTAATAGAATTCAGACCCCCTAGTTTTTCGCGATTCCGCAATCGCTGAATCCAACGCAAAATAAACAAAAAGTCGAAAATTTTTGTGATCCTGAAAAATTCTTCATTTAAATGAAAATAATCACAAAAAAATTTAAATAATCTCATAAAACATCCAATTTCAAACCATATATAACCATAATAAAATTAGATTTATTTCAGTTTGCAATTAATTGCTTTACATGACTTATAGACGTTGCATACGCAGCGCACGTGATTTATTTGAGTGTCTCTCGAAAAAATCACCTGCCTCCTTACAATCATTACATTACATGGAGGTGGGGGATGTTTTGCAGCATGTGCAGTTATCAGATCCGAATGAAGCACCAGTATTTACATGTGAAGTCAATGCAAAGATTAGATTAGACATCCTGTGGCAGGAATTAGGCGTTTTGTGTGTTTGACGTGCTTCAGACTGCAAAAGAAACTTGGAGCAAACATCTAACAAATGGAGCAATGGAACAAACAGAAAAGCAAGCAGCCAACAATAATGGAGTTTGATGGAGATAAAATCTATCATTTTTAATCGCCAAAAAAAAGTCACAAAAAATTGTGGGGATTTATTGACTTTAATTATTAATATCACAAATTCCTAATATGCAGTAAGTTACTGAAAAAGTTTTTAATTTAGCCACAATGTAGTGCATATTACAGTAGTGAACTGTAAATATGGTATGTGATATTTTACTGTGCTTTTTAGCAGTAAATAACTGTAAATTTGCGGCAAAGTCTAACAGTGTAATACAATTTATTTAATATATCTAAATATTATGTACATTGATTGATCTTTGTTTGACAGAACAACTTTTTTTAAACATAAAAAATGACAGTAATTTCAATGCTCACTCAAACTTTTTTTTTTTAGTTAAACAGGAATCATAATACTGATGTTCATCACTGATGGTGTTGTGGATGGCTTCCAGTTTTGTGTTATTGTTCACATGTGGCCCACCCAGGGCTTTTTAAATTAACAGTTGTCATCGCCAAATGCAATATGTACATGTGTTACTTGACAGTTGGCTGGTAGCTGTTTTTAATCACCTCTAGTAATGCTTCAGAATGTGACCTGGTTTAGCATAATTTAAAAACTGTATTGTAATAATACAAATGTCTAATCTGATGCACAGCAATGATCTCTTCACTTGAGCCATTTATGTTTATAGTATTTAATATCTCTTGATTCTTAGTAAACATGAACTCCAACATTACTCTAGCAGTTAACATTACTCTAGCACTTAATTCTCAGAGAACAAACAGTTCTTTTGTACAATTAGCACTTCTTAACCAGAATTTGAGTTTCTATGCTTTTGTTTATGGTTAGAAACTATGTATAACAGTAGTGAATCTATATATATATATATATATATATATATATATATATATATATATATATAATCTATATATATATTTATTTTATTAACAAAGTTATATTCAGCATGAAGAAGCTCTGAATGTAACATTGAAAAGCCAGATTACAAATAGAAACTATAAAGAACAAACAGTTCTTATTCCAAAAAGAGAGCATTAGATTTTTTTAGTTAAGCATGTCTTTATTTATTTATTAATTCATCTAAATTGATGTTTAAATTGAAATTTTAATAGAATTGCTCAGAAAAGTTATTATAGAACAGTTTAGAGTCACAGTGAACAAACTTTAAACATTTTCACTTTCATTCAGATTCCACATTCACAAAACACAAGCTACGAGTGACATACTGCACAATTGTGCCGTAGTCAGTGTCCATGCATCCCATTAATGCCACCCTGGTGAAATTTTGTGGTGATTCTGAAGGAGTGGCACTGTGCCAGGTCTATGATGACTCGAGGTTTTGCTTTGAAAAGCGGCAAGAATTTGAACAGTGGACACTGGACAAGAAGCACAGCACCGTGTTTCACATGTTTAAAATGAAAAAATTTGTCCAATCTTTTCCAAACTCAACAAAATCATCAGCATACAATAATGTGCCTGTCAACAATAAATTTTTTCTGTTCCTAGCTTGTATCCCCATAGGCCTGCACTGTTGTGATCTAGTTTGAATACAGAGTCGATTCAGAATCGCGGGAGAAAGAATCGCAATCCATCAATGAATCTGTTCCCTCCACCCCTAATGACCGCATGGGTTTCCTCCAGTTTCCTCTACATGTGGGATAGGTTAATTAGAAAAACTCAATTGGCAGTAGTGTATTAACTCTGTGATAGTGTGTGTGGGTGTTTCCAACACAATCTCACAGCTATTCGTAACTTTTTTTCCAATTTAGTGGCTAATTTGCATGAATTTGTACAAACTCATTCATACAACTTAGTACAGTTTGCTCATCCCCCAATGATGGTTGGGTGCCATGCCTCCTCTTTAAAGTCTTCCATTTTCACATAGTAAGTAATGTGTATTTATATAGCGCACTTATTGTGTATGGCCATACACCCAAAGCGCTTCACAACTATTAGGGGGGTCTCTCCACACCAACACCAGTGTGCAGCATCCACTTGGATGATGTGACGGCAGCCACAGGACAACGGTGCCAGTGCACTCACCACACACCAGCTATTGGTGGAGTGGAGAGACAGTGATACAGTCAATTCAGTGGATGACTCTGAATGGTAAACTGACAAAACATAATATACAGTAGTTACGTTTCCTTGTGAGATCAGGCTGGTGTTTCCATCACTAGGGGTTGCATGGGTTAGTGGCTGGGTTCTGGGCAGGAAGGGCATCTGCCAGTGAAACATATCCCAGATTAATTAGTGGTTCATTCTGCTATGGCAACCTCTGATAAATGGGAACAAGACATGACCCAGCAACAGTAGGGACTGGAACTCAGAATATTTGGGCTCAGATGACTCAGAAATCTCAGATGATTTAAATGGCTCAGATGAGTCAGATAGGCTGAAGAGGACCCGCAGAAATTCAGGAGAAGGAGAGTTAGAACCAGTGGAGACCCAGTAGACAAAGAACATGTGTGGGAGGGTTGGGCAGAATCTGCAGCAACAGAGCCAATATTCAATGTCAACATGAGGCATTATGAGTCCAAGGGATAGTTCATCCTAAAATGAAAATTCTGCCATCATTTACTCACCTTTCACTTAAGTATTTCTGTCTGTTGAACACAAAAGAAGATATTTTGAAGAAAGCTGGAAACCTGTAACCACTGACTTCCATATGTGACCTGATCAAGCAAAATGAGTCACAGTAACCCAAATTTAAAAACTGAGATATTTTGGTATCAATGGAAAGAGGAGACCTTACGCTTTAAAATGTAATTCATACCTTAAAAGGTTTTGAAGATATGCCCAATCGAATTATAGTCCTCTTTCCTATGTTTTCAATTGAAAACCTAAGAAAATCACGAGAAAATGTTTTTATTTTGCCTGTTTTGTGCTAATATCCTTCAAAATCCATTGCATTTAAATGGATAAACTATTTATTTTACAGCTTAATTCAGATGCATTTGAGTTCAGATGGAAAAGCCTCAAAGTGCCATCTTTTCTCCTAATATTAGCATTTTTCTCAGGCTTGATTCTTGATTCAGTAATTTCCCTTTTATGGCAAATAACAGGTTATTTTCAGTGCTTTAAACATGAAATAACTGGACATACAGTAAATGTAAAAGGCTAAGAAAAATGCCCATTGTAGAAGAAAATTCCAGACGGCACTGGATCCAGATGTTTTTTGCATCAGTACAAATACAAAATGCTTTAAAACTATTAAGTCAACTTTAATAGTCATTTAAAGGATTATACTCATCTTTTACTCAATGATCTGGACTAAAAAACTAATTTTTAATGTCTGTTCTGTGAAATCAGCTATTGTAATAGTTTTTTCACATTTTCAGCCTGTATCTTAAAATAGAATGGTGCGACTTGACTCATTTCACCAGATCGACTCATATACAGTATATGTGTTTTTCTTAACTACAGAAGTTAGTGGTTACAGGTTTTCAGCATTCTTCAAAATATCTTCTTTTGTGTTTAACAGAAGAAACTCAAGCCACTTGAGGGTAAGTATACAGTAAGTACAGTAACTATCCCTTTAATGTCCAATCCAGCTGATGCTCTGCACACTAGGGTGTTGTCTCTCTGGGTCTGTGGGTATCATTGTCCACTGGTCTGATGGTAAGCGGTGATCTGTGTTCACCAGCAGCCATTCCACAAAACTGAAGACATTCTTCCCAGGAACATCTCTAAATGACTGCGCTTTGTGTTCGTTGTTAAGGCAGCTATTGTAGAATGTGCAGAGTGTGTCCTCCGGGTAGTTGGCGTAATAAGCAACTTCCAGGAATAGTCTAGTATGGTCTCTAAGAGATCGCTCCCTCTTCTCCAGCAGGAGGGGGTTAGTTGTTGTTATGCATATAACAAAGAAAAAAAAAGCTCATTTGCCCTTAGTTATTCTATCATGATCAAGATTGTACTGAAAGCTGACCAGGAGTATAAAAATAAGAGTGATTTTAATAGTAAAACAGGAAGAAAAATGAGAATCAATGCATATGCGAACATAAATAAGTATTTTCAGTATATCCATTCCTTAATACCAACTATTGATCTTATTCTTCACGTACAAGTGGGTGTGCAGCCATTAGAAACTTTCTGGCTTGAGACTTCTGCTCTCATTCACTTCCACTGATTTTTAGAGATTGATACCACTCGCTCTGCTGCTTGATGTTGCAAACTGATATTTTCGTATTGTGTTATTCTACTTTTTATGTATAGTCATGAACACACTTGTTTTTAGTCAAGTAGTTTTACCGTTTTCTGCCGTTTATTATTTCTAGTAATTTCTCCCACTGGCAACTGAAGCAAAAATTGTAAAACAACTTCTAAAAAAAGTTCAGTTTTGCCTAATAAGGTCAATAGTAAGATGACTTTTGTTTTGAGAATATATAAAATGTTACATACAGCGCTGGGGTCTTTTCTGTGAGCATCTCTGAGTGATTTCAGTGTTGTCAACAAAGAAAAGCATTTCAAGAGATGTTTAACAGTGGTTTCCTTTTTAAAGTAAAAGCCACCGAATGATTGAATGATGAAACTGTTTATAAAAAGGAAATGTGCAAATCAAATAACGGTAGAGGAATGATATTACTTGTGCATTATGAGGCAAAATTTAATAAAAAGCTATTGACTGGATGATGTCTATGCCAGTTTTTTTGTGTTACACTGTAAAAAATGCAGGGTTCAACACATTCAAAAAAAGACTTGCTGCTTGTCCAAACTACTTATTTAAAATTAATTTGTTTTTTGGGACAACTAAATTTGTTTTCGTGACAGAGCTTCTACAGTGCAACAGAATTACAGAGACAGTTTCATGTTAAAGGGTACTTTTTTTAACCCTTTTTCAAGAATCAAGATAAGTCTTTTGTGTATCCAGAATGTGTCTATAAAGTCTCAGCTAAAAATACCTATCTAATTATTTATTATAGCTTTCAGAAGTTTGTAATTTTCAGCTCTGAACACAATGTAGCTGTTTTTGTTGCCTGTGCATTTATTGCTATAGTTCTCCCCGCCCACTGTTCCCACGTGCCTGTCAGAGTGTGCCACAATCTCCGGCTGTTCAATTTAATTCAATTCACGTTTATTTGTAAAGCACTTTTAAAATGTAGATTGTGTCAAAGCAGCTTCACATAAAAGGTCATAATAAATTGGAACAGTGTAGTTCCGTGTAGGCTGTGTCAGATAAACAACACAGTGACAGACATGGAGGAAGCAGATCTTCCATAATGTTTGTGAAAAATACTAGAGTATAAGAACTTTTCCCAAAGATTATTTAATGTATTTGTTGTGGAGTTAATTCAAGCCTTTCTGCAATGATGAATCACACACAATGTCATCACAAATTTTACGCACACACAACACACTTATAGCGAACACACGTGTTTAAATCTGCACTGTTTTTGCGTGGCAATTGTGGCAGGATACACGTTAACATCCACTGCTGTATGGATATCCACTATGTTAATGTACAAAATAAACCTGATTTAACGTCCACAAACTGGGATTGAACCGTCTTCTTTTATAATTGTACTGACATGCAGCTGTGGTGATGAATTACAGCAATTTTACTGTTATTAACTTTTTTACAAACATGCACTTTTTAAAAATGTTTTAAACCTGTAAACTTGTCATTCTTGATCACATTAAAGATCTTTTAATCCCAGTTGCTTTGCGCATGTCCTGTCTTGTTGGTATGATTATATGTGTTACTACAGTGAAATGTTAATATGTGGCTGGTAATTCGAACAATTCAGTGGGTGGGGAAACCACAGTCCTATGTCACGTTGTGGTGGGCCTCAAAATGGGAGGGATTTGGATCCTATTTTAATGTCAGGAAATTTTTTAAAGAGTCTTATTGGGCCCTATCATACACCCAGTGCAAAAAGGTGCAAGATGTGTTTGCCCCAACGTGTTGCTATTTTTAGACCAGCGCAAGCTTAATATTCACATTTTCCGCTACGTTGTTTAAATAGCAAATCCATTTATCCATTTATTAAAAACAAGCATAGATTTGTCCACCTGTCAGGTTTTGGACCATATGGTGCATAGCGTGTGTGTTTAGATATAACTCATTTATTCGTTTGCTGGAAATTAAACACAATTTAGAAATAGTTTTGAAACAAATCTTTGCGCTTAACAAACTAAATTAATTATGTAGGCAAATGGATGTCTGTGCATACAACACCGTTTCCTTATCCATGAAAGAGAGAAAGTGAAAGTAAAGGCTCATTATTTATCCTTGCTGCAGATTATCTGTTTTCTCGCTAGTGAAGCGTTCAGTTTTTCCACTTACAAAGTCCACCTTGTAAATAGCAAATGCACCATGGCACGATGCAACTGACTCTTAAAGGGAATGGCCAACACAATATCATGGCAATTCGTAACTTTTTGATTTAGAGGCTAATTCGTTTGAATTCGTGCAATCTAGTTTGTACAATTAAGTACGATTTGCTCATCCCCCAATGACGGTTGGGTTTAGGGGTGAGGTTGAGTGCCCCGCCTCCTTTTTAAAATTGTACAATTTCGTACGACTGAACTCGTACGATTTCATACGAATTAGCCACTAAACTGGCAAAACGTAAAATACTTATGTTTTCTCGTGAGATCAGGCTGGAATGGCAGATGTAACGTGGGGTCAGAGACAGTATTAGAATCCATATGCAGAAGTTTTATTAAAGGGTTTAGGCAGAGACATCAGTGAGTAAACAAGCGGAAAGTCGGCAACACATAAGCAGTCCAATCCAGTCAACAAACACAGGGGCAAATCCAGACGATGTAGTGAGAGTGCAGGCAGAGGTTCAGTATAACAACAAACAGTCCAAAACAGAGCAAGAGGGCAAAGACAGATAACGTACTTGATCAAGGCAGGCAGGGTCATACACAGGCAGGCAGTCATGAAAGTCTCTTGGAAAACGCTTGGTAGTGCAGGTAGACTGGCAACTCCCTCTGCTGGCGTGGCATTACACTCTGATTGGTTTATTTTCAAAACACACCCATTACTCATTAAGAGAATAAGCACAACCCTAATAGAGTGTATTTTTCCATCCTTAAAATAGCGATTTTGAGTGGATTCGAATACGCCCTTAATGCGATTGCGCCTTGCGCTTTAGACTTTGCGCCTAGATCGTTAAAATAGAGCCCATAGTCTTTATATCACTCCAGTATGACTATGGACACACTATATCTACACACAGCCCTGTCCAAACAGCTTACAAAAGATGATTTTCATCATAGATGCCCTTTAAATCAACATAAATTTGTAAAAACAATTAGGTTAACTTAATCAATTTGTGTTGGGACAACATGAAGGAATTATGTGGAACCCAGCATTTTTACTGCACATAAATCATTTATGTTGTCCCAACACAAATCAATAAGGTTAACTTAAATTTGAGCGGATTGAACATAAAACAATTAAGTTGTCCCCAAAAATCTCAAGAATTATATTGTTCCAGCTCATTTTAAATAAGTAGTTCGAACAAGCAGCAAAATATATTTTTTGAGTGTAGTTACCAGCCGTAAACATATTTATTATTAAATATGTATTACAGTTATAAAAAAGAGAGAAGGATTTGTTAGCAGAATTAATTTGGTTTCTGTTACAGGCAAATGGCTTTAACTGAATCTTTCTCTCTTTCTCTCTCTCTCTGCAACCTCCTCCTCTTTTCCTCCCTCCCATGAGGTTGTTAGTCATTAGTAAGGAACACATATTAGTTATTTATGTGGGTGCAGGAGTGTGCCGATTGGCTGGGCAGTTTGTTCCTGTACAGCTGAGATCATAGCGGAGGCAGCAAATGAAAACGCTTCCATTTCTGTCTTGATTTCTTGGAGATCCTCTAATTAGCTCCTTCACTGTGCTTTTAATTATACTTGTGCGCCGCCATTTAGCACAATGACCTCAGATTTATGACCCCATGAGCACTTTTAAACCTGTTATAGCAGCTTTGCTCACTAAAGCTTTCCATGATATGGGATGTAACTGCACAGTATTATATTTTTACAAGATTTTTATTTCCATTCTGTTTTTTATATATATAAATTAAGTATTGTTATATATATATATATATATATATATATATATATATATATATATATATATAACAATATTATATAATATTATATATTATAATATTGGGTAGACTATCTATTGTAAAAGCAGATGCAGATAATTGTGTATTATCCATATAGATTTCAGCAGGTTGCCATTAGATAACATAAATCGATTGGATTGGGTGCTTTTTTATTTTCTAATCTGATCTAGAAGGCTCTCGGACACATGCGCTGTGCAATGTTGACATGCATTAGTCCATTTTGATACATTGTGCTATGCAATGTCGACATACATTAGTCCATTTTGATACATAATATATATATACAAAATATGTGAGACTTTCAAAATTAAAAGTAATAATTCTATTTTCAGACACTATTGCCTGCTTAAAAATCTAAAAATTGCAAATCTATGTTGAACCGAATCTTTTTTTAATCTTAACACTAAGGACTCTATTTTAACGGTCTAGACGCAAAGTCTAAAGCACATGGCGCAAAAGCATTAAGGGCATATTCGAATCCAGGTTTGCTATTTTAAGGACGGAAAAATATGGTTTGCGCAATTCACTAATAATATTGTAATATAATAATAGTAATATTAAAATGTTCATAAGATTCAATTACAATACATGTTGTAATTATGTTCCGTCTTTCAGTAGATACATTACATGAGAGACTTTGTTTACCAAATAAGTGGATCTAATTGGATTTGCATTGTAAACATTAAATAAAAGTTAAAAAGGTATTGTTTTATTATTTCATCTTAAGTTTTTTGTTATGATACTCTTAAAATCATTCAGAATCAAATCAGATTATTTTACAAAATTCTCAGCAGAAATAGCAAAAAATGTCCGCAGATTCTGTCTGGCCCTAGTGTTTTGAGTATAACATGCATTAAACCAATCAGAGTCTCATCTCCCAATCCCTTCAAGAGTCACTTGCGTTGCGCCATCTGTAGAGCGAGAATAATGAGCCTCCTCCATTCTGCCTCTTTACTTTCTCTTTACTTTACTTTTACTCTTTACTTTACTCCTTTAATTTTGTGGATATATTTAATTTCGTTTGTTAAGTGCAAAGATTTGTTTCAAAACTCTTACTTAATTCACTTCTAATTTCCAGCAAGTGAATAAATGAACATCAATAATAAAGTGTTCTCAAAAAAGTTGCTTTATCCAAACGCACGTCCTATTCTTATGCCCAATATGGTGATGCATGTTTCCAAAACCCCACAGGTGGACCAATCTAAACTTTTTTTTTTTTTTTATTAAAACAAATATAAATATGAATATAATAAATAATACTACTAATAATACCATTATACGAATGCATATTGTCATTAATAAACTGAAAAATGCTCTCCAAGATGAGGCATGAACGTAGTGTTTTTTTATATTTATGCAGTAAATAATAATTTGTAATATTTTAATAGTTTTTTTTACATAATGTAAAGATATTTGTGTATTGCAGTACACCCTGTGTTTATTAAGCAATGTGTAAGCGTTTGGACCTGCACAGATGGATAACTAATGCGCTCCGTGCTGGACTTTAGACCAGCTTTTAGCAACGCACCAACAATGCGCCTTAACACACCTACTTTCTAGACCGGAACACCCATGAGTCCACAAAGTGGTGGACAACGTGGTGCAAAACGTGAAAATTACTGTTGCACTGGCCTGAAAATAGCAACAAATTGCTCCAAATATGCTTGCGCCTTATTGTGCTGGGTGTATTATATAGGGCCCTAAAGTTTGAATTAGAATTTACAGTGCTCAGCATAAATAAGGACATTCTCTTTTGAAAATGGATATTTTTATAAATTTCTTAGTGAATATAGGCAATATATTTTGGAACATTTTTTTTATTAAACAGTCCATTCTATTAAAATAGTGTGTGGTCACCTAACATTTTTAACAATAGATGCATTTTAATAGGTACAATAGAACATTTGTATTTCTTATGTTTCTCTTGATTTATCATGTTTATTCACATTTTATGTAATACATTTGCCGATAATAATAATTTTGGTTTGCTAATTTTTGGACTGTGATCTTAAGTTATTTTTTTTAGATTATTTACAGTTTGGGCTTTGGTACTGACTAATCTTTATTATGGTAAAGCATCCTACAGAAAATTTGAATTTAAAAGAGAGATCTGTGAAGGGTGCACTCATTTATGCTGAGCACTGTATGTAAAACCAAACACTTATAATATCTAAATCACATTACAATGTTTAGAGTACATTTAAATAGATCAGCAACTGGATTCAGTTCATTAAGATTGATGCAAATTGGTGCATGTAAACATAGCCACTGCCAATTTCTGGTTTGATTTTTTCATTGAATATTAACATTTTAATTCAGCTTTAGTTAAATGATTAAACATTTAAACGTTTTAAACTGACTGATTCTTTCATCAGCATATACAAAAAAAGAAAATCATATATTAGAAATGATAATAAACAAATGCATATGAGGATACAAAACCATAAAATGAAATCCACTTTATTTTGAGTATTTTTTCGGCGTCCTAGACAAGATAACTGTTTGTGACAAACAGACTGACATTTAAGTAATTTATTCAGAGAGCCATCCGTTCCAGTGTGCTGTTAACCCCTGCGACTTGTTTTTTACAGGCTTGATGGCCTCAATTTTCATTCACTTCCTTTTACTAAAAGAAAATCTGCTTCTTGTTCGGCATAAGAAGGTCATACAGATTTGAAGGGTGAGCAAATGATGACTGAACGGACATTTTTAGGTGAACTGTCCCTTTGCATTCATCCTTAACTCAAGTCCAGTCTATTAAGTTATTTTTACCAGCACTTTTCCTCCATTAAGGAGCCTTTATTTTCTTCTCTGCAGCACAAAGCATGCTATTCTTGACATCATTCTGCTTTCTGAATCTTGTCTCGTCCTCTTTTCACACTCATCTCTCGCAATCCCAGCCTCCTCTTTTCACAGCTCCAGGTCAGAGGTCATTCCTTATTCATATCCTATCTCCACTTTTTACCCTCCAACTCTCTGTCTCTCTTTCTTCCTGTGCCTCGTTCTCTCCATTTACTTTTTTTAACCTCTCTCTCCTAATGTTTTTAGGTGTTCCTCTCTTTCTCTTTTTTTTTTCATATGTTCCGCCCTCTCTGTGGCCAACAGATGGAGAATCAGTGTGTGTGTTCCAGTGTTTGTGTTCAGAGTCGAACACGCTGAGAGAAGGTCTTTCTCTCTCACACTGATCTCTCCTTCCTCCTACCTCTCCTCCATTTTAGCTCGCTCTGTCTTACTGTAAATGCCATATGTGATCCGTCTTTCCATTTTTATCTCGCTCTATACTGTACTGTATGTGTGTGGAATATATGGCATTAGGTCAGGGTTATCCAGCGGGTGTTAATTACTGACCCATGTTGTGCTTGTAGATTGTTTGCGATGGCACGGACTGTGTGCCAGCAGTCTGAACTCTGCTATTTCTGCCCTTTGGAAAACAGTTTTAGACAACATGGAAATAGATTTGACCCTGTTTACTTCATGAAGGTCTGGGGTTTTATTGTACTGTAGATGTTTCATCATCTTTGTTTTCGTAATTATTCTATTTCTCAGGCCCTGTAATGCCATTTCTGCTGACATTATCGTGGCAAGTGTAACATTAGTGGTATTGTTAGGGATTTGTCACAATATCATTGCAGCTTTAAAGGTGCAGTATGTCATTTTTGCAGCTAGAGGGCGTGTATTCACAACAAACAAAATAATTACACTGTTCTAGTGGTTTTTGGATATTTTAAGCAAACAAATGCTTTCATATGAATTTAAAGCATTCTTCAGATTAAGATGGATTATCACTTGACTTTTCAGGTATAGCATTATTATTAGACTGGTTGATGTATCTCAGTGTACTGTAATACGAAAATATTTCAATACTTTACTTTGAAGACGAGATGAGCTCTTTAGATGTAAAATGTTTTCTTAAAGTTCCTGTCATAATATTTAAAATGAATATTTAAATATATTTTTTATTTTTTTATTATTATTTTTTTAATTCATGCAAGAACGATACATACAAAACAATGCCAGAGGTGTGCAAAAAATAAAAAGTATAAAAAAAATTATGTAGAGATACAAAAACTCAACTAAAACAAAATAAAATAACAGAAAAAGATTTTTAAAATATTACAAATAAGTAATGCTAGGCCTTGCTAACTCATAATAACTTAAAAGTGTCAAACAAATACACGGTTTTAACAGCTTTTTGTTTGTACTGTCCTTAATGGTATTTATATAAATATTTAGTTCTTTAAGTATCACTAAAAACAGAGGTTTCTGATTGCTAAATTTACATAGATGGTTATGAAACTTGGTAAGAATAATCAGAAGATTAATAACATAAGCTTCATTTTCCAACTTCTTATCATAGTTCAAATAACCAAAAATAACATATTCATACAGTAAAAGAAAATTTGACAGCACTTTATCATTTATAAATTTAGATACCTCCCCCATAACCATTTTGTATACGGACTATGGCAGAAAATATGAGGTACTGTTTCTGGGAATAATGAGCACAATGAACAATTGACATCCACATCTTCAATAAATCTGGTTAAAAATGCTTAACAGGGTAAAATTTGTATAGTATCTTAAATAAGATTTCTTTGATTTTATTTGTAATTAGATATTTATTAGGTAATACCCAAACTTTTCTCCAATCAATATTTTGAGTAAACTTAGACCAATGGAAAATAACATATGGTTTACTAACCAGTTCTTTTTGGAATATAGACGTATGTTCTTATTGTTATTCTTTTTGCTAAATGAAAAACTAATTTTGCCACAAAAAGTAGCAGGGTGAAGAAAAGATGCATTCTTAGAGTATGAAAGACCTCTACATAAAGAAACAATACTAGAAGAGAAAGCTCCAATTGCAGAGGCATATTTCTTTGGGTTACAGGAAAATCAAAGTATGAAAGAAATTCCCCATATGTCATCAAGTATCCTTCATTGTTCAACAGCTGTCCTACCAAAAGAATTCCTTTATCAAACCATGTTTTCATGAATATACTCTTGTGCTTATATAGAATATTGCAATTATTCCAGACATAATATTGATGCGGGCTGAAATTGTGCTTGTAAATTAACTTTCATCCCAAAAGTGCTTGCCTATGGAAAGCTGACAGTTTAGTGGACAGTTTCTCAATTTTATAATCACACATTAACAAAAATGGGAAACCACCAAGCTGGTCAAAAATTGTACTAGAAACTGTTCCACATTGAAGATGGGTTTTCAGATAATACTTCAACCAGTTAATCTTGAAAGTTTTATTTAAAATAGAAAAATCTAAATAATCAATATAAAAAACTATATATATATATATATATATATATATATATATATATATATATATATATATATATATATATATATATATATATATATATATATATATATAGTTTTTATTTGTATATTTGTTATTCATATATTTTTGTAGTACATAAATAAATATATTTTTTTAAGTAACATTTAACAGAACAAGGAAATTTTCAGTTTTCTTTAAGTTTGGCTGGAATAAAAACTGTTTTTACACTTAAAAAAGCATGGTTTTCAAACCCGAAATTATTCATGCACCTGGGGTTAACTAAAATAGTTAACTAATTGACTTAGTTAAGCCTTTAAATTGTACTTTAAGCTAAATACTAGTATCCTGCAAAATATCTAGTAAAATATCATGTCAGTAACATGGGAGGTACATCCGGGTACAAAAAAGTTGAGGGTCCAAACACAGCTTTGTCAGGCAGGTCAAATGTTCAAACAGGATCAAATGCTATCATGAGGGTAATCCAAAAACATCAGGAAGCATCCGTCGTGCAGGAAGCAAACAGGATAAACAAGAAACAAGACAAAATGTGACATTGTGCACCGAGCCTTCGAAGCATGTATAAAAAATTATACATCTTGCAGTGAAGCAGTGTTGAGTTTGAGCTTGATTCGTTTTGTCATAATCATGTGATCAGTGACGTCCGAAGTTTCATTTTTGCCTATACCCACGTGACTGCTTAAAATTTTGATTCAAAGGTTTAAACACCCTTGTGGGTTAGTAAAGTTTATAGCGAGAGAATTATAGCGTCAATTTCATACATTTCTACTAATTCAAAACACTGAACCAGTCCCACGGACGAGTAATTCAACTAAAATACAATAGCAATTTATAGTAAAAAGCTTTTGGAAAAAGAAGGTCATGCATACTGTTGTATAGTGTGTAATGGAGGCCAGCTGGCCAGTGTAGCCCAAAAGCCCCACTCCAATAGCCTCCTCAGAGCATTCATCTCCCATGCAGGAATCACCTGCTCTGAACGAGTGGGTGGGTCTAGGACCAGTTGGAATACGATAAATGTAAATACTTTTGAATACCTTGGATTTTACTACAGCCAGCTGTGGTGTAATGTTACATACATTATATGTAAAAACTAAAGCAATTGAGTAATTGTTTATAATACTATTGTATTATTACATGAATGAGTTGGTCAGTTGTGAACGTTAGACATTTTTGCAACACAGTGCTTTCCCACACTTTAACCAGCAGAGGTCCTCATCGAGCTCTGACTTGGAAAGCTTCAAGTAACGAACATTTTCCTGATACAACTGAGTCAAGCGGTTCACTGGTTCAGAAAGCTTCATTTCACCATCACTATCAAAAGGCATGGAAAGACTAGACCAGGTAACGCTTTAAAATGTTACAGGTAAACAAGACCCAGCAATGTGAGTGAGGATGAAAGCAGCAGTCAATGTAATCAGTCTATAATGAGCTTCCAGTCGTGTATGTGCAATCAAAAAACTGGAACTGGTGTGTGAAGTGCATGATGGGAGTTGCGGTTCATATCAGTGGCAGATTTCAATTTATTTTGTCTTTGACATGATGACATTGTCACGGTCACAAGCAATCTAGCACTTGCAGATCGCTGCTGACAGTGACAATGTCATCATGGCAAAGACAAAATAAATTTGTTATTAGAATTTTATTTAATTACTATGTTTAAAAAATATGTTGTTATCTTAAGTTAAACAGCCCTTGGGAAAATATTGGAAAATGAATTACAATTTTAGAAGAAGGTCAATATTTAGCCTTCAACTGTAGTTATTACAGGGTTGAGAATAAGTTTGTGTTGTGTGTATACATTTTGTTGCTATTACTATAAGACATGTAACTTGTAATTACATCACCTAAAATAATGAATTCATACATATTTAGGTGCTAAACCATTTCTTATTTTGCTTGTGTGTGAAAAGAACTCATTATGTGCAGAGTTGGATCTGTCATTGCAAAGCCAGAAATTGCATACATAATAGCAATTATTCCTTAATCACTGACTCAGCTTGGAAAGGTCAGTGGATAACAAGGCCAGGGTAACATTTAAAAACATGTGAACTTATGTGAAGTGCATTGTTACAACATTGCTACTATTCCAAACAGAATGTCTGATGTTATACCGATCAATCTCTTGCACTATATGAAAAAATACTAGCAGTTCATCAACATCGTAATTTAGCATTATTAATTTAACTTCTTTAAACATTGCATCACATGATTACACAATAAATTGATCCTGTAATGTGAAATGGGCACGTTCACGTAATTATGTCTGTCGCTGTGCTTAAGGTGTATAAATAGCTGATTATCTCACATCTACTGCCAGTTCTTAATGCCAGCTTCCTATTCAGTCCAACCTCTCAATACCTGCTTATTATTTAGCAACAAACCACCTTGATTAACGGTTTGCAGGGCTCATGGGTAATCATGACAGAGCATGTTTACTAAGGGTCACACTTTATTTAAAGGTGTCCTTAAAGGGATAGCTCCCCCAAAAATGAAAATATCCTCACCATATATATTCCCACTCAAGTGGTTGTAAACTTTTATGAATTTCTTTAGGTGAATTTAGGTATTTTCAAGAATTGACATTCATAGTAAGGACAATAAAATGCTGGCTGTCTTTTTCCAACATTATTAATAATAATAATAATAATAATAATAATAATAATAATAATAATAATAATAATAATAATAATAATAATAATAATAATAATAATAATGCATTTTATTTGTATAGCACTTTTCCTACATAACATGCAACTCAAAGTTCTTCACAAGCATAAACAAATATTAAAAACAACATCAGTGTCAGGTATAATATAAAAACAGATAAGCAAAATCAGAAAACAAAAAAAAGTATAAGCAAATAGAACAAAATAATAAACAAATATACTAAATGCATTTATGTAAACGTTTATATACACATAAAATATTGCCTTTTGTTTTTAACAAAAGTACGAAATTAAAAAAAGGTTTATGGTACTTTTAATTGTTGATGTTACATTTAAAGGGGTAGTTCAACCAAAAATTCAACTTTACTTACCATTTACTAAAGCAATATGATTTTGTTTCTTCAGTAGAACACAAAAAAAATGAAAAAATGATGGTAACCTATTGATTACCATAGTAATAACAACTTATAACTACTGTTTCATTTTTGGATGAGCTATTCCTTTACTGAGTAATATTAATTAACAAAATATTCTTATGTATATATATATTATTCCATGGTCTGTTGAAATTCTTGATTCTGATTGGCTGGAAAGTGCGCAATAAAATTGTTTTACACTAGAACTGTGAAGGTGGTCATTTTGACCAGGTGGTCTAGTTGCCTAACTATACTTTTATAGTGTCATGATTACCAGCGATCTCTAACCACCAGAGGTCGCTGGTAAGCACTCACCCTCACAATAACTTATGGACTACAAATCCGCCATTCATGGACTACATTTTCATACATGCACTCCGTTCACAAACACACATGCTTCCTCATTTAGACTGATTACATTTGCACCAGCTGAGGATTGTCAAAGACTGATTACACACACTATTTAAACATCACACTCACTCCCTGCCTTTGCCGAGTCTTGTTTTACTGTATAGTGACAATTCAATGCGGTTCCTTAGTCTTGTTTCTCCGTGTGTTTACCCTAGCCTTGTTTACTGAGTTATCCTTGTCTGCCGCCTGCCTTCCGACCTCTCGCCTGTGTTTTGACAACGATTCTGGACTGCCTATATACATCTGTTTGCACCTGTGTTGACCATTGCTTCCCTGACATCGAATAAACCTGCACGTGGATCCTAACCTCAGTTGTCTCTGTCACTCCCCGTGTTACATATAGACTGTATTAACAAAAAGATCATATTTTTATGGTTATGACTTAATTAAATTGGACAACAGACGTTCTAAGCTTAATTTTAACATATCAATAGAAGCTTTGAATCTAAAAATGATATGCGGTAGCTAACACATGTTACTATGAGCTATTAGATATACCCGGGTTATTTACAATGGGTGACCGTTTAAAATGAGCATTACCACTGCGAGTGGCACCGCCGCCGCACAAAAGGAACGTGTTTTTAGGTATAACCGCAGTTTGCGACTATGCCGCCAGGGGGCACAAAGGGAATGTGAACTGGCAGAAATATACAGTAGCTGTAAATACTCTGCTACTTGTAAATAAACATGAAACAATGAAACAAAGCATTGTACATGCACACACAATCTCTCTATAACACTTCCTCACTGTCTGCCTTTGCTTGGTTCAAATACAGGACAAGAAGATCTAATATGTCTTCACTGACAAAAATTGGGGCAAATATTGTGCTGCAAACAGTTTCATTTTGTCAATAACTTGGCAAATGATCATGGAATTATCTGGATAATCAATGGTTTACTGTGTGTTCAAGGAGTTTTAAATATTACCTGAGGCTTTGCGTCAGGTTCTTTGCCTCTGCATCGTGCAAAAAATCCTTTAACAGCAATTATTTAATTATCTCATATATACTGCTATTACCGTGAGAAAAAAATTATACCGTAAAATAAAATCTAACCACATAGGGTAATATTAAAGTTTTCTTTATGAAGTAACAGTGCACATAATTGTAAGGAATAAGCATTTGAAATGTTATTGAAGTGTTATTGATGTTATATTTATATAAATACATTTTAAAATCAGAATATTCTAAATTGCTACTTTATTATGTAGCCTTATAGTATATTAAATATTAAATATATTTCAGCATAATTAAATAAATGACAGTAAGTTTAAATACATGTCAATATGTTTAAATAGAGATTATAACATAATATTCCGGATATCACAAATCTTTGGCATTTGACCGTTAAATCATATTTTAAAGACAGCAGGAGAACTTATGAAATTACATATAATGTACCTAATAAGTATTATGTCCTACTTGAGTGAGTCAACCCCTTAATCCAATTAATTGAATGGATCTAAATATACCATAACGCTATTTTGGGACATGATGAACCATATCCCAGAATGCAACATACAGTATGAAGCATTTGTGTTTGACATTTTAATTGCTCTGTATATCTACTCTCAGGAGGGGTTTCTCAACACAGGTAACTCATCACAGCTGGTGTGGATATTTAGTTTTACTCTACATTTAAGCTCACATTATTTCATTTAATACCACGGGAACACTAGTGTAACCAATTATCATCTCTTTTTTCCACTTGCACATACTATTTTTGGAAACCAATTTTCCACAGTCACATTTATATTGTACTATGTAATTCAGCTTGATTCTGTACAGTGTGTGGGTTGTAATAACGTGCATGGATTTTATCTTTAAACGCAATTATCTTGTATTATCACAATTTCTTTTCATCTTTCAACTTTTTTTTCTTTTCGTCGGTTCATTTTAAAGGGTTAAACAGTGTCTCAAATTATTTTCAAAAGAATTAATATTTCATTTGTCCTCTCAACATGAGTTCATGAAAGATGCATGTATGCTAGTTAGAAAATAATATGCTGTAAAAGTGTTTGTCACACCACAGCAGGGTTGGGTAATGACCTGTAAAAAAGATTAATGCTTCCTTAATGTTTTAGTTGAATCAACTCTTCTTTTCTACTAATCTCAGTTTACATCAGTCAAACGGACTAAAAATACTAAGTAGAACTTTGGATAACAATTTATTTTTTATTTGTTGCTAAAAAACCATGACTTTGTCATATAATTTTATTAAGTGTACAAGTAATAATAAATAAATAATAAATGGTTTGTTACAGTGTCAAGGGCCAATCACACCAAATGTGCTTTCCGTTCTGAGAATAGGAGGCCACTGCACTGCCTTTTTTTTTGCTGACAAGAAAAAATGAAGTGAGCTGCACTTTTTATGTCACTTGGCAATGACTGAATCAGCTGCTTATTGTACGTGAGCACTGCTTTTGATATTGTTAAAATTAATAAGATTGTAATATTCAAGATTTGTACAGTCATACAGCTCTGGATAACTCGAAACAGTGACCAGTAGTCTCTCCTCCAACTTGAAAAGTCTGCGTAGTCATCTTGACAACACAAACACTGCTGCCACTTCAATGAAAACATCAATTAAAACCCCTCCTCTGCTTTCATTTAATTGGAGAATGAAAAAGACCTGACTGACGTAGTGTGGTTTTTGACGTAGTTGACTTTTTTCAACTGCAGGCGCACACGATGCGCAATAGGCTGTTAAAACACAAGGCGCATAAGGAGTCAGATCAGTTTCAAAAATAATACATTTGTGTTCATAAAATTCAATAATGCACAGGACAATTTGTAAATTCAAAACACAATTCATAAATCCACAACTCCAATTCATCAACTCAAAACACAATTAATCAATTCAAAAGTAAAAAGCAAAAATATTTCCCAAATGCTCACACATATGGATCTTACATAAATACATTTAAAATGTTTCCACAATTATATGAGGGCAGCATGGTGGTGCAGTGGGTAGCACAATCACCTTACAGCAAGAAGGTCGCTGGTTCGAGCCCCGTCTAGGTCAGTTAGCATTTCTGTGTGGGGTTTTCCTCCGGGTGCTCCGGTTTCCCCCACAGTCCAAAGACATGCAGTATAGGTGAATTGAATAAACTAAATTGGCGTAGTGTATGTGTGTGAATGTAAGAGTGTACGCGTGTTGCCTGGTGTTGGGTTGCAGCTGGAAGGGCATTCACTGCGCAAGAAACATATGCTGGATAAGTTGGCGGTTTAATCCGCTGTGGCGACCCCTGATGAATAAAGGGACTAAGACGAAAAGAAAATGAATGAATGTATAAATACATGAAATTCTTGGATTACTTTCCTTATACATTCATGAATTATGTAAGATGTTTATATGAACCACTGAATGTGCATTTGAAAACACTTACACAAGCATGGAGTCTTTTGAATTTGTGTGCGGTATTTTTGAGACCTTCCTGGCAGGACTAGATTCATACACATCTTTTTTTTTTTTGAGAATATTCTGTTTAGCCAATCACGCTGAGTTTTTAATTCACCAATCAAAACTCCTTACTGAACAAACTCAAGAAGCGCTACCATTTAATTATTATTCGTATTTATATATTTATATATATATTTATATTAAGACTTATTAAGTCTTTAATTCTTGTCTGACTTGGTCTGTACTTTAGATAGATTATTCTAAGCTTTATGACTGTTGATATAATAGCTCATTATATACCCGGAATCTCTTAGAATCTTGTGCTGGCCAAGTAAACATGCTCATAGACACAATCTTGACAGTCTGAGTCTTAGTCAGAGGATATAACTGTAAACTTATTTAAGTAGGCCACTCAATGCTTGCTCATGCCTAAAGAATAGTTGATTTAGTCATGTTGTTATAACTTGCTAAGTCAGTGATGGACAGAAATTAGCAGGTGCCAGATGTTGTGCTTTATGCTCCATCCATTCATGTATCTGTATGTATCATCCTGTCATAAGTAAAAACAGAATGCAAAATCTACATAATTGTAGGTTATTTCAAGGTTAATCAAGAATTTTACATTTATTTGCCAGGTGGTATTTAATACCTTCACATTTACAACAAGTAAAAGAAGTACGAAAAAAATTCACACCTGTTTCTCAATTAACTGGTCTATTTTATTTTATATAAATAATCCAGATTGCATGAATACAAATCATAATCTTCCTTATGAAAATTAACTGGTTTAGTATTAATTGGTTCTACTACCAATACCATGATTAGATTTTGGTTAGTGTAAAGCAATGGATATTAGTGGTTACTGGTTGAACTACAATAACCATTCTTTATTGGTTTGTTTTATAGTAAAACCGTGGCATTTTTTATCCAGACTGTCCGAATCTATTACTCATTAGATTCATGTTTCATGTGTAGAAACATTTTTGCATGTGTTAGGTATGTACAGAAAGCAGAGTTACGAATGCATATTATGAGTGATATAGATGTATGTGAATGATCTTCATCTGACTCATAAAAGCAATACAACACAGCTGCCAGTGCTGGAAATAAATCACTAATAGGTCAGAGTATACTTTTTTAACATACCTTTTTTTTTTTCAAATAAAGTTTACAGGTAACAAATCAAACACAAAATAGCTCAACAAAAGTACAAAATACAAATTCAAAAAGGTCAACAAAAAACACAAGACAGTCAACATGTGTTTGTGTACTTTGAATTCCTTACATTGCGGGGACCGAACATTCCCACAAGTCCACTATAGCAATACCAGTAAGAATTTATGAGGACATTTTTTGGTCCCCACGAGGAAAACAACTCATAAATCATACAATTTAGGGTTCTGTTTAGGGTTAGGGGAGTGGGATAGAATTTACAATCTGTACAGTATAATCATCATTACAGCTGTAGGAATCCCCATAAAAAATAGCTGTACAACCGTGTCTGTGTTTACTTGTTAATGTGTTTTACAAGGATTAAATTGTATAATGAAAAGGGTATGACCCCGTTGTACTCTATTAAGCTGGTTAGCTTAATAGAAGTATTCAAAACACTTTTCTAAACACTTATAATCAAACTTATTAGGGTCATTCAAAATTAACCATATATTTACCAATATTATGTATATGTTTATGGAGAATCCTTCGTAAAGAATATGCACATGTATGTATGTGTGGGCTATTGAAACTGGTTATGTATTTAAATGTCTTTACACAAAACTATGCTTAAAAAACGAAGTGTACTTTAAACTTTACCTGTTAATAACTGTTAGTAGGGCGTAATAAAATAGACTTTTGAAAGGAATAACACAGGAAATAAGTGTTAAGAATTATATTTCTGAGTAAAAACCACAGGTGCAAGACAACTTCTCAAGTTTGTCAAGTCAACTCGGTACAGTAAATGGAAAAAATAAGGAAGGAAGCAATAGTATGTTTGACTCACCTGTTTGTCAGACAGCCTGTCAGGGAGTCCCACACACACAGTATGAGAGTGTTTAATTAGTGTGACCTGTGTGTAATTACAATGAACCAAAGGTGTTGAATACTGCTGCGATCTTTATTTAATGTAAGTCTTGTCTTGCTCTAAATTAAATTCAACTAAATGTCCCTTTGACCTGTCATGAGAGGACAAACAAGACTCTGTCATGCTGTATTTTTGAATGATTTACACCAATATATTTACTTTAGCAAATTTTGACCAGTCAGTTCATTACACTGGAAGGTTTCAGAAAAATGTATATTTTGGTGGTTCGAAAAGCTCTATTATTAGCTATGTTTCCATTCAAAGATGCAAATTAAACTTATGTGGAAAACAGGAATATTGCATAAAACATTTGCAAAAAAAGAATAAAAATCACAGTTTCCATCCAATGAGCTAAAGAGAACAAAATCATCACTACCTGATAAACTGATGCAACTATCAAAAAGAAGGTTGGAACTCAAAACACAGTGAATGCATTTCGTGTGACTTTTGGAGGTGCAAGACTGCTATTAGTATGATTACCAGCAGTGTTACTCTTGCAGGCTGCTGGAGAACACTCACATTCAACTGCACTACAGATCCCGTCATGCACTTTACTCACACACCTGGCCCAGATCACCCTTCATTGCAAACTCACACAGCTGAAGCTGTTCAGGACTAATCGGATGGACTATAAGCACAGCACACACAAACATCTTTGCTAAATCTTGTGATCTGTAAGTGAGCATTACCAGAAATGTTATCCTAGTTATTGCCTTTTGTTTTTTTGACCTTTGATTTGTTTATGTTGTTTTGCCACCTATATTCTGACTACGCTTTTGGATAACCTGCTTCTGTTTGCATCTGTTTTGACTTCTGCCTGCCTGACTATTCTGTTTAATAAATCTGCTCATGGATCCTCACCTCTGTTGCCGACCCGAGTCATTACAGCTTTTTGGGAATTCAAGACAGGTCTGGGATGAACCAATTCGATGACGGACTGTGGCTAAGCGATTTTTAGAATGACCAAAATAACATTTCAGATGTTGTGCAATGTGGTCGGTGCATTAGTTTGTCGATTAATGCCATCCAAATGCACCCATATTTGTTATCACATGATTTTTTTTTTTTATGTGCATGCGGATTTTCATTTCATAATATTTTCTATATTGTTTATGCACATTTTCTCTTATTGGATAAAATAATTATCCTACTTAGTTGTGCGCATTTAATTTTGATGCACATTTTCCAAAAAATTTGTGCATCTTGGTGTTTCCAAATATTTTTTTATGCGAAATTCTAAAATGTCCATAAATACAGGTGGACTAGTTTTGTTTCGTTTTAGTTTCGTTTAGTAACTCTTTTAGTTGCTATTGCTCATGATGTTGCTAGGTAGTAGGGGTGCAAGATATTGGAAATATCTTTTTTTCAATATATTATTTTTCTGTAATATATATAGCTCTGTTTGACATTTTTATTGGGGAGTTTAAAAGTATTCAGGTACAGAAATTGAATAATCCAGCCTGATCTCCTGAGGAAATGTAACTTATATTTACGTAACGTAACGTAATTTATGTTTTGTCAGTTTAGTGGCCAGTTCGAACAAGTTTAGCCATACGAAAATGTACAAATTTAAAAAGGAGGCACCCAACCCATCCCTAAACCATCATTGGGGGATGAACAAATCGTACGAATGAGATTGTACAAATTCATATGATTTAGCCACTAAGTCAAAAAGTTACGAATTGCTGTGAGATTGTGTTGAATAATCACACAGCGAAAATATATTTTCTCTCATTTCTAGTCCAAATATCTAAGAAAAAAATTATAAAGTATTGTTTTGTTTTCACTTTCAGAAGTAATGTCAAAATTAAGTCGAGATGGGGAAGTAAAATAATCTTGTGTTTAGTTTGACATTTTTATAATTGGACTAGAAACAAGACAAGATTTCTAACAATTTTTGCAATTTCTTGTGCTCAGATGTTTTAAACTCTCTTGAAATGTTCACAATCACACGCTGTAAAAATGCTGTGTTAGGGGACAACATGAAGGAATTAAGTTAATTTATTAGCTTTTACAAATTTAAATGGATTGAACATAAAACAATTAAGGTGTCCTCCCCAAAAATTCAGCTCATTTTAAGTAGTTTAAACAAACAGCAAACATATTTTTTTGAGTGCAGGCTTTAAAAACACATGCAAATGATAAACTTTCACTGTATTTTAGTTAAACTATACCAGCGACTCAACAAATCACATATGTTCTGTGGCTCCCAGTCGATTATAATTAAGACTCAACATTGCATATCCAGTGATATGACTATTGTGGATGTGCAAAGCGATAACAATGCTAAAGATATATTGTGCAGCCCTACTAGGTAGTTAGTAGTTCTTAGTAATGTTTGTAAAAGGATGCCAATTACTGTAGGTCCATTGACTGTAAATCTATTTTGCTTCTTTTATCAATCACCAGGCAAAATAAATTAATTTATAGCATGTTTTACAATTGGCACAGCACTGATTTTGCAGTACAAACATTGTGGGAGGAATCATGTTTAACACTGTTTAAGGTTA
Organism: Danio aesculapii; assembly: GCF_903798145.1. Lineage (NCBI taxonomy): Eukaryota > Metazoa > Chordata > Actinopteri > Cypriniformes > Danionidae > Danio > Danio aesculapii. The sequence goes on from NC_079442.1 coordinate 9,101,853, forward strand.
ATGAGAATAACAGACAAACCAGGTAACAGTATAAACATTAATCTGAGCTGAAGGCATAGCGCTATTGTTATTTTCCAACTCTCAGTGACTAATGAAGCCTACCCAACACCGAATTCAGTTCATACATTTGCATAATTACACTTTATTTTCATTTTACCATTACTGTTTTCTAATGTCGCGCTCACAGGAGGTCACTTACGCAAGATCTTAACATGGAGCTAACAATCACCAGCAGAAACTCTTACAATCCGGCAGGGAGGACAAGTTGACAGCATTTGCTCTTGCTTGAGCCGATGTTTCCAATTTTGCTATTTTAGGAAATCCCCCCCCCCCTCTCTGTGTCTGTCCCTCTCACACATACACAAACACACACCTTTCCTTTCCGTTTTTGGATTATTGAATATGTGTGGGCTATTTAATCATTAAATATATGCATTTTCGGATAGAAAAAAGATTTATTGCAGTATGATTTTATTTCCATCAGTCTTGTACTTCGTGTGTGTGTGTGTGTGTGTGTGTGTGTGTGTGTATGTGTGTGTGCTATGACTCAGGAGTTAAAAATGAAATCACGTTTTTGTTTTATCCCACTGTAGTCCTTCCTTCATCTACGCCTTATATTTCTTTACTCACACAGTTCAGCCACAATCTACATAAATAGATGTCTACATTTTGTGAAGAAAGTGTAAGCTGTGTGCGCCTATGTTACAATCAACTGCAAAAATGATGCTTCTGAGTGATTTTTAGAATGCTGTAAGTTGGTTGCGAGGATGTTTTCTGCCAGTGTTCTTGCTTTAAAATTAACTGATCATTAACTGACTGTGGTTATGTACTATTTTCCACACATGGGTGATTAAAAGATGTTGTTATCTTGTTATGGAGGGAACAGCATTCAGCGTTATGCTTTAAAAAAAGACACAAAATTATCAAAAACAGCAACACATGCAGTTAAATTGAATGCATTACCTTGACCATGTACTTGCACATTAACAAGCCTCTATTATCAGCACAGTCCATTATATTTCCCCCATAAAAAGCACCGAAGTTGAATGTCTCCTACCTAGAACTGTTTGTTGAAGTTCAGAATAACAGTTGAATAATCAATTTATCTCAAAGAGTTGTATTTTGTGTTCCTCTTGTATCCTAGTTTCTCATAACTTAATTTTCAGTGAGCTGAGAAACTCAGAGTCTCATTAATGCACAGCCTTGTAGAGACGCAATGGCCAGGCAGAGGATTTTGGTTTAATTAAATTTTTGTTTGTTTTAGGGTTTTACAAACCCCATTGTACATTCCATTTGGAATATAGAGCACGTGTCACGTGGGACAGTCTTTTTGATACTCTTAAAAGCTTAACGCTGGTCTCTTTTCACATTCAATATATAATTGCAAGCAAGACCCCTTTGTGGTCTAAAAAAAAGACTATAGTGTACATTATAAGGATGACATCTAATGAGTAAATAATTATTTAAAGGTCCTGCGAAATTAAAATCTTTTTTTTAGATGTTAGTACCAGTATGTTAGTTTTAAAGATTTCTATAAGCCAGTTTGTTCCAAAACAGTGGCAAAATTCACATTTAGAGAATAAAAACCTGACATAAACATCCAAAGCTTGTAGTTTGTCACTTCCGCCTAAATGGATCAACATTTTTTTTTCCCGTCACCTTTTCAGTTTCTCATTAAATCTTCCGACCAATCAAATGTCTTCTATTTTCTGACATAACCCACCCCCTAAAGACAGCTGTCATTTACTTTTCACTTTAATAAACAAAATGCTATTGGCTGTTTTTAAAAGAGGGAGAGGCTACTCTATGTCCCACCCTCTCTTCATGTTTTAGTTGAGATTACGTCAAACATTGAATAAAAATGGAAATTTAAAAGCACTTCATGGAACCTTTAAAGGGTTAACCAGGTTACGGATTTTTACTGTAGCATTTTTACAGTTTTTTTACTGTTGAAATTATGGCCATTTTTTTTACAGTATATAAACATTTAATGCAAAAAATGTTAAAGGAGAAGCATATATTAACCGTTTTAACTGCTTTAGACTTCGATTTTACGTTTGCATTCATTTTAATATCTTTTTCTGCTGTGGCGACCCCAGATTAATAAAGGGACTAAGCCTAAAAGAAAATGAATGAATGTAAACTAACCACTACAGAATAGTCACCTTGTTGTTTAGTACAATCCCTAGAAATGGCTTTGCTTCCTCCTTCAGTGCAACTGTAAAACTTTTTCGCCTGCCGTTCAGTCTCTTCTCAATAAGCAACACAGTTTGAGGTGTCATTCATGTCAGTAGAGCAAACAGTCTGCGTTCAAAGCTGCTGAGGGCTTTAGCGTGGTGCAGAGGGACACAATACAAAGATGAAGACAGCTCACTCTTAGTCATTGTTCAGTAGGGCTTTGCTGCTGGGTTGTTCTGTGTGTGCACCATAAATGAGAAAAGTTCAAATCAAGTTTAGTCAGTGTAAGTTGAGTTGGAGTTAGCAGTCATTTTAGAGCTGCAGTATAAGCAGCTCTTGGTTGTGCTGTTTTTTTGTCTATATGCTTCAGTGCAAAACTGTTTGTAATAATACTCATGATTTAATGGGAACACTTTGGGTACCTTTTGTCATTCTCCTCAGCTGAGGTGTAGAAAGTACAATATCTTATGTTCTGTAACTATTTTTCGTCATACTGAAAATGTGTAATTCTGCATTTTGGAATCATTTATTAATTTTTCTTCAGCTTACATTCAGTGGAATGAACCGATGCCCTTTCAGCCGCAACCCAGTACTGGGAAACATCCAGTTACTCTCACATTCACATACACACATAAACTACAAAGAATTTTTTTTACCCGATTTACCTGCATTGCATGTTTTTGGATGCCTACTTTGGAGCACCCGGATGATACGTGAACATGGGGAGAACATGCAAACTTCACTCAGAAATGCCAGTTGGGACTGGAACCAGAGAGCTGTGAGACGACAGTGTTAATCACTGAGCTACCGTGGCGCATCATTTTGGAATCATAATTCTAAATGAATCTAATGATTTATAAATATCCACAATACATTTGTTGATTAAAATTACGCATACGTACGCTTTGGGTTGGCAACTTAACTTTTTTTTGTATAAAAGTCCATGGTCTGCATTAATTTGATGAAAATGTTCATGAAAACAATATCATATAAAGGGATAGTTCACCCAAAACGTACAATTCTGTTATTATTTACTGACGCTTCACTTGTCACAGACAAGTTTGTCTTGCTTTCTTCATTATGAAACACTGGTATGGTTTTTTCTACTATAGATATCGGTGTCTACCAGTTTCAAGCTTTCTTCCAAAAAAGTTAGTTAGTTTATTTATATAGCACATTTTTACATCACCATGTTGCCCAAAGTGCTGAACACAATCCATACTATTTAAAATAAGCCCTACATCACTTAAATAGCAATTAAAACATAAGGCAAACCCCTCAACATTAAAAAGGCTCAAACGCAAAAGAACAAAGATGCATTCTTAGAAGCCTTTTAAAAACAGATAAAGTTGGAGCGTCTCTAATGTGGGGTGGAAGCCCGTTTCAGAGTTATGATCAGAAGACCTTAGTGACCTATATACATGTAGGAGGTCTGATGAGTAAGTTGGTGCTAGATCATTTAAGGATTTAAAATTAAAAAGTAATAATTTTAAATCAATCCGTGACCTAAGAGGCAGCCAGCCCAGAGAGGAAATAACTGGGGATATGTGCTCATACTTGCGAGTCCCTGTCGGAAATCTCGCAGCGGCATTTTGGACTAATTGCAATCTATTCAGGACATATAAGGTTTAAAGGGCATCATAAAGGTTTAAAACCACATGAGACATGAGTAATAGTAAGTAAATTGTCATTTTAGGGTAAACTATCCCTTTAAATAGGAGTAATCAAATAAACATCAGTTTTTTTCTTGAGGAATTTGAATTGTTATCTTATACTGCAATTAAAAAGTTTTTTACAGTATACTGTATCATATATCATAAATTAACTATACAATATCATTATATATTTATTATTTTTATGACTGTGTATATACAGCAAGAGCTCCATTATACAGATATGGTAACAGACATTTCATTTTCAACATTCTGTAAGCAGTAGATTCACAACAGACTGAACCATCTAACCAATTAGAGAAGAGCAGAGTAAATCTTTATCATAGAATAGCCACATCCATATCACCCTGCAGCCCAAGACTGCTTACTCATTGAAGCTAAGCAGGGCTGAGCCAAGTCAGTACCAGTACCTTCTCATAAAGAGTAACAAATTCCCTCCATCGGCATTTAGATACAAAGATGTCCAAAACAAGATTATAAATCTAGAATAACAAATTAGAACTGCATTTTAAAACCAATCAAAAGATAATAATTCTTTTGTAATTTAAAACAAAGTTATGTGAAGTCATATGGAGTCAATCTAGGGCCATATATACTTGCAAAATAAAAAAAAGTTTTGCAAACAAAAGATAAATCTTTGGCAAATCTCCAAAAATCACAAAGCAAAAATTAATTTTTGAGAAATAAAAATTCTCTGAATTGAAATTAAGTTTTTAAAAATAAAAATGAAAATTGCAAACAAAAAAAGAACTGCAAATGAAAATCAAGCAGTGCAAAAAAAAAAAAAAACTAAAATATTTGCTATTTAAAAAAAACAAACATTATATATATTTGCCAAACATTTTTATAGCATTGCCTTTATAAAACCCTTCCAGTCAATTGCAATGCTCATTTTGACTTGCGTTTTAGTCAACCGTGAGTTTGCGATGCGGTTTTCAATTTGCACTTCATGTTTCACACACGTTTCTGCGTGTTTCACAATGTAGCCCTGATTTGACAAGGGGGCGGAGTCTAGGGAACTTTAGCGGTTACGACAGGCCTCCTTATACATGATGTCATCACCTGGAGACACAGTATTACCCAGGTGGTCTTACAGCCCAGTAGGTCTGGGCCTGCTGTAAACGCCCAAGTTCCCTTCTATCGTTTAGTTTTGTAAAGGCAATGCTATAAATTTTTTTGCAAATATATATATATACACATACATATATAGAGTTTTTTTTTTAAATAGCAAATATTTTAGTTTTTTGCACAGCTTGATTTTTATTTGCAGTTCTTTTTTGTTTGCGAAATTAATTTTTATTTCTCAAAAATTCATTTTCGCTTTGTGAATTTGAGATTTGCATATATTTTATTTATTTTTTGCTCAATACTTTATTTTATGTTTCCAAAACTTTGTTTTATTTTGCAAGCACATGTGGACATAGATTGACTCCATAAAGTCAACTCAATTTAAAACCTAATTGTAGATGTTGTTAAAGGGATAGTTCACCCAATGATGAGAAGTCTGCCACTGTTTACTCATAATCCACTTGTCAAAAACAAGTTTCTTTCTTGTGATAAACACAAAAGTTGTTATTTTGGAGAATGTTGGAAACCTGTAACCATTGACTTCCATAGTTTTAGATTTTTTTCCATCCTACTACAAAATTCTAACATTTTTCAAAACATCTTCTTTTGTGTTGAACAGAAACAAAGAAAACTCATAAAAGTTTGGAACCACTAGCGGGCGAGTAAATAGTCCATTATAATAGAGTCCATTAAACATTAAACTGTGCCTCTGGCTTGAACTTTTCACTTTTGTTCATTTATTTATTTCTTTATGTTCTTGATGAGTATCTTTCGACCGCTTCCCTGAAGAGCGACCCAGCTGTGGGGTCAGGTTTTTTTGTGGATGGCTATGATGATGTAATCTCGTGCTACAAGCAATGCAATCGTGCCAGGCCTGTGTGACTCTTTTATACCTCATGGCAAATAAACAGGAGAATTTATTAAGGACTGAACCAATGTAGAGTATGAGGGTGAACTGGCCTGCCTCACAATAGTCCTTCAGTAACCAACACGAGTAAAAAGATAGAGAGGGGGGAGTATTAGACCTGGTACCATCCCTCCTGGTTATTTGAGTGCTCTCTCACCTTGCATATTATATAAGCCCTGCATTTATTTATTAATATATTTCTCTATTTTTACAAACTGCCTTTTGCTCACATGCGCTCACACACACACACACACACATTACATTACACAAATAGCCCAAAGTGGCATTTCTTCCCAGAGATGTCCAACTAAAACCAAGTTTCTGCTCGTATGCATTTATTTGTGTGGGTGTGTGATCCGCTCCGTGCATTCTGTGCTGTTTATTTATATACCGAAGGGGTATTCATTTAAACGTACGCGAGGAGTCCTTCCCGCCAGAGGTTACAGCAATCAGCGCTCTCAAAATAACACGCACACTTTCAGGAGTTTATATTTTATATGCTGGGAAGTTGAAGTGCCTCAATTACGCTTTTATGCAGCTGTTTTTTTGTAGATACCTTTTATGTAGCTGTTTGTGAACATACAGTAAAAGCTCTGTAAAGCTGCGGAGACCAAAGTGCCCAGTAAATAGAGTTATTGTCTCCCAAAAGTCAAGTCAAATCACCTTTATTTGTTTAGCGCTTTATAGAACACAGATACAATACTGTGTTGGAAATCCTTAGTAGTTATGGACAGGCAAAACTGTTGAATCATTGATGTGCTGTATTAAAACAGCTCTAAAAGAAAACAGTGTTATTGTTCAGGTCTTGTCACTGTAGTGTTGATTCAAAGACAAGAGATTGATCAAATTTTAAATCAATTCAGTTCAAGCACTTTAAAATTCAGAAATCCCATTATTTATCTTGAATCAGTTGATTGGTTTCATTATTGTTGTTTCTATTCCGTTCACATTGATATTGTCTAGCTTCACTCTCATAATGTAAACATAATACTTTGATATTTTAAGCTCATTATAACAGTAGCCATACATTGATTTTAATTGTAATAAATAGACATGTAAACATCTTGATGCCTTAGAATTCCTTGGGTTTCCGGATATCCAAGTAGAAGCTACATTGAAAAATAATAATATAAAAACAGATATAAAATGTGTTAAAACAGGTTATAAAAGAATGAAAAAGAAAAGATCCAACAGGTGACTGTGCACAAGGGTTTTATAATTAGTGGTGACCGAGTCTGACAACTGCGGTGGCAGCGCTGCTGTTTTGCCGGAGCCTTATTGCGTGACTGCTTTTTGTTTATTATTTTTTTTATTGTTTCATTGGCTGGATTGATATATTTGTATTGTGATTTGTCCTATTTTTGTTATGCATTTAAGTGATTTTTGCTAATTTCCCTTTATGTTCTGGTTTCTTTATTTCTTTATTTATTTTTTTCATTTTGTAATTGTCTTTTGTATTTTCTTTGAAATCTATTCGGTTTATGGGGGGGGGGGGGGGGGGGGAGAGACCCAGCTGAGTGTATGCACACCAAAACATACAGCAGGTTTGTCTCCATGGTCACTCTACTTTGGCTACGAACCTAGGTGTCTGATAAATATTTTTATGATATAATTTTTTTTTTATTCCTGGCATAACCGGGTGGCGTTGTCGTTCAGGTGTTGATTTAATTTCTTATTCCCTGCCACATTTGTAAACATTTTACTTTAAGTTCTTATTCTGATTATTGAAAAGAATCATAATTCACTGGTGTACATGTACAGTAAGTCAGTTTCAGTGTTCACAGAATGTGATTCAGCTGTAGAGCAGGAGCAGCACTGCAGAACACAATCATTCAGCTGGCTTCAGTTCAAGTGCTTGTTCTCTTGATCCAGTGGTGTTTGTGTGATCATGCTGATATACTTTCTAAAGGTTGTACTGTATGACTTTCAGTCCCCAACTAGGCATAATGTGACAATGGCAATGGCACAGAATGGAGCATGAACCGAAATAGTGTGCTATTGAGGTGTACCCGTCCCAAAGCCCCGAGAATATGCAGCACCATTTGATCAAATCCAATGCCTGTGAATAGATTATGCCAACTTCAAGCACAACAAATACACTTAATACACAAATATACTTTATTGAATATCTACACACAGACATCACCTTTTTTGGAAGGATACTATATACTATATAATTGAAGGTAAGGTGTGTTTATATATAACGTCTGCCATATACACAACTATAATTGTGAGTTATTGGTAAAATAATTATTAGTTCATCCAATTCACTTACGTGCACAGCATGTGTTTGGACTGTGGGGGAAACCGGAGCACCCAGAGGAAACCCACGCAAACACCGGGAGAACATGCCACCTGGCCCAGCTGGGATTTGAACCAGCACCAGTGCTAACCACTGAGCCAATAAATAAAATAAATAAAAATCAATTCCACTTCCTGTCCACCACGCATTTATCTGGAGCATCGCCGTTCACAAAGTCAAGCCAGAGTTTGCGTGTTCACAAGAACTTGTGTGTGTGTTTTCCCATACACACGGTTGCTTTCAAAAGCAAAGCAGTTTTCAATTTAGTCTATTCTAATTCCATAAAAGCATTTTTCACACATGAAAAGCAGATCGTTGTATGAATAATATCGTTGCTGTGGAAACTGAAGATTCCTGCAGGCTGTTCATAGGGTTCGAGCCACCCTTCCGCCCCTGCCTCCTACCCACAGACGCTTCTCAGAGAGAGAGAGAGAGAGAGAGTGTGTGTGTGTGTGTGCATTTATGTGTGTGTGTGAGTTATGAGAGCATCCTCTTCACCTCCGCGCAGAGATGGATTACTCATTCACATCTTTCAAACGGTTCTTGTGTAACCGCTGATGACAACCTTGCTTTACAGAATGACTTGCAAAACAGTGAGCGTTTCCAAAGCCAGATGTTCCTGTGTACCAAAAAAATGTGTTTTGCTTAGAAGTGCTGTCCAGCAGATTGATGGCAACTCTGAAATTTAAAAAATAAACTTCCTTGAAGACACTGGAAATAAAAGTTAAGCAATCAGAAGCTCTTATCAAATGTTGTTAAGGTAACAAAGAACAATATGAATGTTTATCCTTTTTTAAAATATTATTTACTAAATTGCGTTAAAGTGTTAAGTACAGGTTAAAGCTTCTCAGTTTAGCTCCAGCTTGTTGAAAGCACATACAGTACACTATGTATGATCAGTATATATAAGCACACCCCCACAAATCTATCTTTTAAATTCATATTTTTAATAGGAAAGCTATACAATATTATATTTGTGCATATACATTAGATGAGTCAGTACTAAAGCCAAATCTGGAGCTTATCTAACAAAATAACTTACAATAACGGTCCAAAAACTAGTACACCCAAATTTACATGTTATAGAAAAAATATTGAATACAAAATTTTAAAAAGAGGTAAAGTCAAGAGAAGCAAAACAATTAAAAATTTACTTGAAATTTTGTAGGTTGTATATATATATTTTTTGCATTATTTTGCTGGAATTTAATTGTATTATCTTTCAATTTCTAAATATGTTTGGTGACTAAATATTATTTTAATAATTATATCTGCTTAATAAATCTATTTTGTTTAAATGCACCAAAATGCATTGCTTATATTCACTGAGAAATGGATAAAAATATTCATTTTCAAAATGGGCTGTACTCACATGCTGAGCACTATATTGTACAAATTTAAAGTAGACATGTTTTTTACTGCATAAAATTCACTATTGTCATGGCTTTACCATTTTTCCATCTTTTTTTTAATTTATTTTTTTGTCAGTTACACATAAAAATAACCCAAACTCATAAATATACTGTATGTGCTTCGGCCCATATACATGTAAGCAGGAAAAAAAATCACATGGATTCCGATTTACTCAAATCAGATTCAGGCCTTGTTCATATGTGGAAATTTATCCGATATGAATCGGATCTGTGCCCTCATGTCTGCAGTGTAAGCAGGCCGGATTTTCATCTGTCAATGCGAGTCGGGCGTCATTAAAAACCATACCGAATTACGTAAAGTCTGATGCTTTCATTTCAGAACAGACTTCAGCAGAGTCCCAAACCTTAAATCTTATACACGAGGACTAAAAAAGCATTGTCATGTAGTACATGTATTTAAACATGTTAAAAAGAGAGAGAGAGAGAGAGAGAGAGAGAGAGAGAGAGAGAGCGCACAATATCTGCCGCGTAACCAATTTAAACTAATATAAAACTTTTGCGTACATCACGTGCATAAATCATGCCATGAACATTACATTAAAATGCCTACTGTTTTAAAAAGGCCTAGATTAAAAGAAGATGGCCAAATGAGAACTTTTCAAACAGCTTGTCAAAAAGAATTTAAAAAATGAAACCCTGCAAACAGATTAAATACAGAAAGGAGAAAAGGGCACTCTTTTATTATCAGCTGTTAGTCAGCGCCCCCCTCTTATTTTTCTTGGTCATTGCATCTTTGCCATGTGCTGTGTAAATAAAGACAATCGGGTATGAGTCACTTTTAAAAGATGATGTAAGCAGGTCAGCAAAAAAAAATTGGATACAGTCACAAAATCGGATTTGACCATCAAGATCTGCAGTGTAAAAGCAGGCATAATGTGCAATATTTCATGCATGCAAGGATCGCTGGTCTCACTCTCTCACACGCTTTGTCCTAATGCGACAATGATGCTTGGCCGGCAATGTGCAGGAATTACACTTATTACCAAGCCATGCTATTTCAAATCAAATATTCAAAGCAGCACGGTAAACAATATCGCGACCGCATAACAGGTTGTCATTGTTCAAAAATTGAATCAATGTGAATATAAGACCAACTTCAGCTCAGTAAAGCAGGCTAGGCGGAATATTTACTGGTGTTTTATTGTTAAATTAAATAAAAATAAAAATTATCAATGTTAAAAGGTACCTTATGAAATTGAAAATAGTCACATCAACCTTTCGCTGGAAGATTTCAGTGGCTGAACAACACCTCCGTGCAAATAGCCCATTCATAAAACAACTAAATCTACATCAGCTTTGTGTGACTAAAATAGTTTTGTTTGACTGTTGCTTGCAATTTGACAGCAGTCTCCATGAGGATCTGTCTGTTCGAACAGGTGTGCAAATGTACAAATCTACATTTGTTGACAGACAGTTTGGGCTACTTATCAGAATTATGAGAATTACCGGCTCGACAAATTTTAATTAGATGAACATTTTTTTGTCTTATGCCTTAATGTATTAATTTTAATATTTATAATAACACTTGATAATTACAGTCTGCCGAAACACTTTGATTGACATTCTCCCTTTGTACGTGTCATCAGAGGGGGAAAGCCCCGCCCATTAGTGACAATCTCCCCGTCATTAGCACATGACAATAGTCTTGTTTTTGAATCTGCTGCTTTGCTGACGCAGGCACTTGTAGCTCCGCCCTCTTTTGAAAATCTCATTCGAATTTAAAGCTACAGTCACTAAAATGTCACATTTAGGATCAAAGCCTAAAAGGGTCAGTTTCAAAGCAATACAAACGATTATTTGTGGGGTATTATGAGCTGAAACACACACTCTCTAGGGACATCAGAGACTTGTATTTCTTCTTGTAAAAAGTGGCATAATAGCTCCCCTTTAAAGCACCTATGTACAGAAAGGGTCTACTGATGAATGTCATTAATCACTTCAGTTTCTAATGATAACTGGTAAGAAGTGAAAGGACCTTTCCGAAAGTTTCAAAAACACTAAAAGCTGTCAATGATGTGGATTAATGACTACTCTTTTTACCTTTATAAAAGTTAACCCATATCGCAGTTACATGTGTGTGTTAGCAGATAACAGTATTGATGAATATGACTTAGCAGTACTGTAATAATTGTCATAACTGTAGCCTATGGGGTAATGTAAGGGTCTTTCCATCAGCCCAACAACAGAATCCAACAGTGTGGGTAAAGGTTAAATGTGTGTTAGTATTTTTTATAATTATCTTTATTACAATTTATTTGCAATGTGTTTCTAATTTTGTTCTCACTTCGAGTTTAATTCAGTTTCAAGAACATTAAATCGTTTTTATAACTCAAACTAATTACATTTGTAAATTATAAATTAAATAATATAATTAGAAGTTAATTTAGATATTTGATTATTTTAAACACTGTACTTCAAGTTATTCGTTCATTGCAGACCAATTGTCACATATCATATGGGGTCTGATCCGATCAGATCTGCCATCTTGGGCTTGCCAGCTTGATTCTTAAGGCTGATTTATACTTCTGCATCAAGTGCACGTGTATGCATGGACGCATAGCCCCTCGCCGTGGCGGTCGGCGTCGCTGACGCGCACCTCTCAAAAAATGTAACGCGTGCGCGTAGTGCAAGCTCTGTGATTGGTCAGCTTGGTAGCGCTGATGAGTGTAGGTGGAGGTGAGAGCCGTGCGAACGTGATGCAGCGGGTGTTTATAAGTGTGGAGTCCCGTGAAGGAGCTCCGGATGAAGACGGCAGTTTTGTGTTTACCTTATGATTAAAGTTGTTGCACGTCCGCCGGTTCCCGCCTCAAAATGAGCGAATTCGAGCCACTTGTGCATTAAAGAAGCGTTCAGAAAAAACAAAACACCAACGAAGGAACTCGACACAGAGAAACATAGACACCTACTGCCAGCTAGCGTTTCGGAAGTGTATTGCAGAACAACAGAAAAAGCGTGCAGAAGTATAAATGCACAGCTACGCACGTTGAATGCATCGTGGGTCACGCAGATCACTTGACGCAGAAGTATGAACCAGGCTTGATTCAGAGGATGCAGGTATCTGGTACATTTAATCGGCTTCCTACTGCTTGCTCTTAACAAAAGTGTAGTTCACATAGTCTTTCATCATACAATTTGCTAGATCAATAATAATGGAGAGAAATCAAGAGGTCTAAGATAAAGTGCCTACTGCTCCATTCATTTATGGTCCTCCAGTTTGATCGACACTGGCCATAATACTCTAAGAGCCGACAAAAACATCCTTACAATTTACTAGACATAATGATTTCAGTAGAATCCAAGACAAATCAAATATAAAATGTTATTTGTCAGGTAAAAATGTCTTATGCCAATTGCATGATTAAACCATACTGTAATAAGCCAATTTATGAACGATAAAACCACAACATCATTTGATTAAAGGTAATTCTAAGGGTTAGTTATGGATAGCTGAACCATGTAGACCTTTTTTTTCATTTCTGCATGAAGTAAATTCCTGTAGGATGTTTCAGACTTCCGTTTAGATTTGTCCTCAGCTAGACCGGCGTTTCTCAACTCCAAATGTGGGTGGCAATATTGTTTTGAGTGGGTTATGGAGTGTTTTTGTGATGCACAACTTTTAATTTGAAAGACATTTGTCAAAGCCGTTGACATTTATGTCAGATGCGGTTCAAGTGTGTGAAAAAAATTTAAAAAATGCTTTTCATAATTCAAAATCAGCCATCAGATATGTTAAAATACAGTGTCATTATAATTCTAATGTTAGTTTTCTTACTTGGTACAAAATAAAATGTCTCTCACCAAAGGAAAAATGAACTTTCCCGACATACTGTGCTCACAGCGTGCTCTTCAATTTCATGCACACATGCAGCGGTGCATGCTGTACATCACCTCATTATAAAGAGCAAAAGGTATTACTGGCATGCAGCTTCACGGGTATGCTGTAAGCCCTGCCATTTCCAAAATAATTATCAGTAAATGTACGTTACTACTTGCAGGGGATTATTTGCATGTTGATTCTATTAATCAGGAGCAGTTTCCAAATGTTTCATACAGTTCATGTTTGTATTTAGTGTTTACCATGATATGTGTTTTACTTTATAGTGTTTACTTTTTGACACCCTTTAAATTAATGTATGTTAGTAATTTGGGGTACAGTTGAAGTCAGAATTATTAGCCCCCCCCCCCCCCCCCACCCCCCCCCCCCCCCCCTGTTTATTTTTTTCCCCAATCTCTGTTTAACGGATAGCAGATTTTTTTTCAACACATTCCTAATCTTAATAGTTTTAATAACTCATTTCTAATAACTGGTTTATTTTATCTTTGCCATGATGACAGTAAATAATATTTGACTAGATATTTTTCAAGACACTTCTATACAGCTTAAAGTGACATTTAAAGGCTTAACTAGGTTAATTAGGTTAATTAGGGGGCTTAGGGTAATTAGACAAGTTGTTGTATAATGATGGTTTGTTCTGTAGACAGTCGAAAAAAAATAGCTTAAAGGGGCTAATAATTTTGTCCCTAAAATGACTTAAAAAAATTAAAAACTGCTTTTATTCTTGCCGAAATAAAACAAATAACACTTTCTCCAGAAGAAAAAATATTATCAGACATACTGTGAAAATTTCCTTGCTCTGTTCAACATAATTTGGGAAATATTTAAAAAAGAAAAAAATTCAAAGGGGGGCTAATAATTCTGACCTTAACTATGTGTTAAACATTTTTGTGCATTATATTTTCTTGGGATATACAGAATATGGAGAAAAAAGGAAATGTTTACATCAGCTATGGTGAATTGTGGAGACTCCATTTAAATGGTCATATGACATTGAAGTTAAAAGACAATGGGCTCTATTTTAGCAATGTAAGTGCACGGTCTAAAGCACATGGAGCAAAAGCATTTAGGGCATGTCTGAATCCACTATTTTAAGAACAGGAAAAATAGTCTGCATGCCCAGCGCATGGTCTAAAAACTTTTTTTCTTATTTTCTTAATGAGTTCTTTTCTTTATGGGTGTTTTGGGTATAATGTGCATTAAATCAATCAGGGTCTCACTTCCCATATCCTTTAAGAGGAAGTTGCAATCGCGCCATGGCACATTTGGTATTTACATGGCAGACTTGTATGTGTACTTGTGCGTGAGGTTAAAGCAAGTGGGCTGACCATCTACGAAATGAGCCGAATTCCATCAAAACCCCCTGACATATAGGGAGGCTTAGGGTTTTTATATATTTATGTAGACAATAATAATCTTTCACATTATATCCTTTAATTTTTCATATTTTAAAATATTTGTGGTCCTGCTGTGCATCCCTGTGTGTGTATTAAGCAATGTTTGTGAGCATTTTGCACCTGCATTAATGATGGGTCGTTCTTGAATGATTCGTTCATTTTGAAGTCCTCTCAGGGAGTGATTTGTTCATTCGCACATGTACACATTTGTGCAGGTGGAGTAGAAGATTTAGTTCATTCTTCGAGTGTTCTATCGGGTTTGAGTCGTTCGTTCATCACATGACAGACAGAAGCCAATTATATGGAGTCAGAGCCGGAAAAAGATTTAATCCGTTCGTCTCTCGAGTCCTCGGTTTGAGTCGTTCTTTCATCAAATGAAAGACAGAAGCCAATCATATGCATTTAGAGCCAGAATAAGATTTGATCTGTTCATCTCTCAAGTCCTCAGTTTAAATCATTCTTTCATCACATGAAAGACAGAAGCCAATCATATGTATTTAGAGACAAAAAAGATTAGAACCGTTTATTTCTCGAGTCCTCGGGTTTGAGTCATCTCTTTATATGCTGTCACGTGATGAACGAACGACTCAAAAACCAGAAGACTCAAAGGTGAACTAATCATGACTCCTTTTAGCTCAGACTGTGTGCTTTGATTAAGCGTATATGGGACTGTCAGTGTGACATAAACGAACCACTCAAATTTGAAGACCTGTCAGAAGAGGTGAGCTGACATAATCATAGACAAAAGAGCAGGTAAACAATGAAGGACTATTTTCTCTTTCTTATAGCATTCTACTTATGACTTGTCTGTAGTGTGATAAACGTTTGGGCTAGTTGTAGATGAGTTTGGAAGCAACTCGTAACATTTTAATAATATTTTGGTACTTTGATGCCACATGGTACTTTGTGCCACATGTGACGGTACTTTGATGCCACATGTGACAGTCACGCGGTACTTTGATGCCACATGTGACAGTCACGCGGTATCTGCGTAGTGTCAATCCGGACAAAATTTCTAACCAGCATGCACCGCTTTATGACATTTCGATCGATCTGCGCAGTGCTGCATGACGTTGAACGCACCTATTGATTTTAGACCAGCTGTTAGTTGGTCAATGGTACAGTCTATTTCATTTGCCTCTAGGTAATAAGGTGCCAACACTGCATCTCAACACACCTCTTTTTCAAACCAGCATGCCCACAGGCACACAAGCGCATTTGCTACAACATGGCACAGGACATGAAAAAGATATCTGAAGGTATCTAAAGGTATCTGAAGGACTGAAACTAGCAAAAAACACAAAGTTTTGCCTACAGGGGTATAATAAGACCCAATGGCTCACGGCACTTGATTTCAAGCTCCATAACATTGCACGATTTAAATAATCAATTCAGGAAGTGGCAACAGCAAGTAAAGTTGATTAAAACTGTTCTAAGCTGTCCAAATGTCACTTTTTAAATGCATCAAGCTGCCAACCGGAAGTTCAGAGCAAACTCCTTTTACAGTGTGCACAAACAAAGCATAACAGGTAATTTTATGTTCTACTCACACACTGCAATGTAGTATACTGGATGCACAATAAAGGTTCATACACAACCTTCATAGGAGATGAGGACATAATGAAACAATTATTATCCTGGAGTAGAAACGCAGCAGCTGCATCAAGGCCAATTCCAAGTCCAACAGATTGGAATTATCATAAAACAACTGACTAATGTGTAACCGAGACCATTTTACCAATCACACTGAGACATTTCAAATGACATCAAACATTAAAGGGGAAAATTTTAGATCCATACACATTCCATAAGTCCATACACATTCTGTGTGGGCAGATGAGGTGAAAGAGGGGGGGCTCAGGATGGTGATAGGGACAGCTGAAAAATGGCAATTTCATAGGTCTTCTTTCCAGATTTAGAACTTCATTGCATGGCATCTATTTTTGAAAAGGGAGAAAGAAGGGAGACCATAAAGCTCCATACATCCTAAATTTCAGCTCCATGAGGAAATCAGGAGATTAAAGCAAGCTTACAGTGTATTGCGTAAGTTGCATGTAATAGCAGTGGAGATTTAAATAGGCGGTAGTGTGTCAAAGCCAACAGTTAATGATGTTTACTACACTATACTGACGTTTTATTCTAAATAGTAACCCCTCTTTAAAATATACAAACCCTGTTGAAAAATCAGCAGTTTACTTGCAGCAATTAACTATGCAAGAATTTGTATTCAGAACCATATGGGTGAGAAAAGGCTAACATTTTTACATATTGTTGACATGTTTTTCTAAACAGCAGTTCAAACTGTGATAAATGAGAAATCGTTTAGTTTCTCCAGCACTGCAGAAACACGGAGACAAACACAGTCACGCACAGAGCGAAAAAACAGCTATGCCCATTGCTATATAGAGCTGAAAGCTTTATAATTTTCATCCATGCAGTGTCACCGAATAAATGACATGCTTTTACGCTGAAAAATCTCATAAGAGCCCTTGACTCTCCCTCTTTATCACTTTTCTAGACGCTCTAGACTACGGATCTGCATTGCAGTAATGCATGATAATGACATTCTCTAAGCTGTTTTTGTCATACCACTTGATGGATTGCACCATTTTTAATGTATACCCAAATCAAGCAGTCACAGTTTTCATTTTCAACAGCTTCTAGTTGCCTTTCATTTATGTTTATGTATCTATCCAATATTGCAGTTGGCATGAAATGAAATTCCACATCTCATTTCTAAACGCAGGTTATCGGTCCTATTCCGAATGATTCATCCATGCATACACTCTAAAGGAGGTCACAAACCGGACGCAATGCACCACTCATTGTTGCGCACAGCAGTGGTGCCATTCAGCATCTGTTCGCATTGTTCAAAATCATCAACAGGACTCACATTGTGTTAAATCATATTATCTTTGTCTTGAATAATTGTCACTACAGTGGTGGTGAAAATTATTAGAACAAACGTTTTAATCAGCTATAAATGCATTAAAGCTAATTTTTCTTATCTTTTGTGTATTTCCAAATATAAATTTTGCCATTAATTTGTAATAATCCAGAGATTTTTGTTTGCACATGGAGTTTGACCACACAGATCTGATCTCACCATCATCCAGTCCATCTGGAAAGAACTTGCTTTTTTTTTTTTTTTACTTCTTAATAATTTTTAACAATAATTTTAAACAACAAATGACAAATCTTATTTTGACACATATTTTGCTTTGAAATTTTAAAACGAACTCAAATATACACTCTGGGGAAATTTACTACACTTTTGTTATGTTCGGGATTAAAACATCAACTGAATCAACCTCAACTGCTCAACCTCAACCTCAGTCCTGATCAAAACTCTTGAATTGCTTAGAAAAATGACATGATTTTAACTCTTTATCTGCAAAGTTCACAAATGATCACTAATTTGGTGAAAAGAAAAACACACAAAATGGCCTATTTTCAATTTAAAAAGTAATTGATTTTTTTTTTTTACCTTTTATTAAAGTCTTGGTCATGTGAAACAACATTGCCTTTGATGCAGTGTTTTTGATTGATTTTCATTTTTCCTCCCTTATTTACAGTTAGTGGCTGTTTTTGCCCCATTGACTTCCATTATAACCACATTTTTTTTGATTGCAAAACTATGACACCATATAATCATGCATTTTTAATTTAATTTAATATAATTAATTTAATTTAATTTAATATAATCATGCCTGCGAAAAAAAAGAAGCTTAGTTTCTAGATTTTATATGGAGCATAACAGCAAATTAAAGTGTGTGAATGTGAGTGTGTGAGAGTGACATTTGGGCACTTACCTTGATGTGTCTGAGGTCCCATTTACACTAATACGTTTTAGTTTTAAAACGGCGTTTTAGAATGAAAATGATCCGCGTCCACACTGGCGCTTCACCTAGCATTTGTGAACAACTCTCCGTCCACACTACACCGCTGAAAACGCACATCACATGACCACACACACTCTGGCATGTGCTGCAGCGATGAGAGATGTGCACGTCGCACTGTTCATCAAGGATCTACCGCTTGTTGTCTATATCTAACGACATATTCCCTGACTTTGGTCTTTTGAATCTATTACTTGTTTCAGGTAACGTGTTTTGGCTGAGCACAAAGATAAGTTAATATTTTAATTTATGTAGACACGTACACTGATTCTGCATATTGACTGATTGCTTGCGTTTATTTCCTATATTGTATAAACTGATTGTACAATATACTTTTATAATGGCCATGATTGATTATTAAAACTGATATTTAGCATAAGAGAGGGTGTGTTACGTATTTTCAATGAAAATGAAAAGAGACAGTAATGTTATTGGCTCCGTTCTGTCATAAATATGCATACAGTGAAGACAATGGACATGTAAATATGCAGCTCCACGATGCCTTAACATTTTTGGTGTCTGTTAAGTTGCTAATATCAAAATAAAAATAGGCAGTTCCTTATATCATGTCTTCATTTTTTGTTAAGAAAGTGAAACAACGTAGCCAGGGTGATGTGAATGATGTTATAAAGTACACTGTTCCCTTTGGAGATTTACCCAACGTGTCCTCGGGAGGTTTTTTTCCATATCAAACTTGCAAAGTCTAAACTTACAAGGAGAGGATTCAAGACTGAACTTTGTTTAAGGCTACTTAATATTGAGGAAAAAGCCCCAATAAGACTTATCCACACTAAAACGGAGCAACAATATTTTAAAAATGAAAAGGGCCTATTCAGCGTTTTCAAAAAGCTCAGTTTTCGGCGCTCGAAAACCGTAGTGTGGACGGATGGCGTAACCGTAGCAAAACTTATGCATTTTAAAATGAAAATGTATTAGTGTAAACGGGGCCTGAGAAAATCAAAATATGCATCTCAGCTCTCAGAACTACATGTAAATATAACAAAAACTGTGTATTTATGCACCATTCATTAGAATGGAAGTCAAGGAGGAAAAAACAGCAACCAACAGTAAATTATGAAGAAAAAATTAAAGTCTAACAATGCATCAAAGCTAATGTTGTTACAAATCATTCTCATGTCCAAGACTGTGATAAAAGGATAAAAAAAAACAGTCCACAATTACCTTTATATTGTAAATACATCACTTTGTGTTTTTTTTTTTTTTTCATCAAATCAGTGACATAATTTGTGAATTTGGCAATTAAAGAGTTAAAATCCTGTAATTTTTTTAAACATTTTAAAAAGTTAATTTGATAATTATATATTGTCTTATGTAGCAGGGGTATATTTCTGGCAAAAGCAAAAAATACATAGGTTAATATGATTGATTTTTCTTTTACACCAATAATAATTAGAACATTAAGTAAAGATGTTCCATAAAGATAATTAATGAGTTTGCTCATTTCTTAACTCAATTCTTAACTAGTAATAGCACTTCATTTAGACAAATTTAAACGTGATTTTCCCAGGTTTTTAAAACTGTTTTTAACCCTCAGATTCAAGATTTTAAGTAGTTTATTATAACAAACCAAATATCAATAATAAATTATTTATTTATTTAGATGAGATATAAATCTCATTCAAATAAATAAATAAATAAATAAAAATTATATATATATACACACACACTTATGACATTTTTATGTAGTTCAGGGCACATATTGTTAATTAAATCATTAATGATTTTCTTAGAACATTTTCCAGACCCTCCCTTGTGAACCACTGGGACCTCAGCTTGAAAACTCCTGCTTTTCCTGATCTTATCGTCCTCTGGGTGATGTGGTGTTAAATGCTTAGTGCCTTTGCCCACACTTGTGAGCTTCACACCAGCAGACTTTAGCTCATTCAGCATGATCAACTGCCATATTTTCTGATTATTTTCTACATCTATTAAAGTTTTTTTTTTTTTACCTGTGGGCAGCAGTTCCGTCAGCTGTTAATAAAAAAACAATGTTAATATATGTAAAAAACTGTAGTCATAATTTGATGTATAATAAAATAACAAGCAATAAATAATAAATTGATACTTTGTGTTCATGATTTGATTTCGCAAGTTGGTTTGCTGAATACATGGCCGTCAACGGGTCCAATGCTGCAGTTCTCTGTCAGTTTGTTGGCTCATCTTAACTAAAGACCTGCACTTACAGAATGCATTGCAACTGGAAATGATTTGACAGGTGAATGCTGATGTGACCACAAAGATAGCCTGCTCATGTTTCATGCCATAGTTGAGCCCACAAAATGTATACAGTATATGCAAAAATAAATAAATGAAGGCTAATATATTGGTACTCACAGAACTAACAAGGATGCATTAATAAAGGCTCCGGTATACTTCAAGTTCTTTTTCGTTCTCCATTTCAGGGCAAAAATAATTTCAAACAGGCTGAGTGACAGTATACTGTTTCTGAACACGCACTGCAGGAGGCAGGGTTTAAATGTGTTGTGCTGCTTGAGTGTATTGTCAAACATTAATAATAGCAGCTGAGAGAGAAGAACAAATGGACCCTTTTCACAAGCCTAATATGATGTGTTTAACATTCATTAGCATCTTAAATACTTTAAAGTTTTTAATATTTTGATTTTTAAAAACTTATGAACATTTATATGTATTTATGTATGTAGTATATCATCTTTGCTTCAAATTACAAAAAACAAACTACGGCTTGTGCGAGGGGTTATGAATGCAGCGTCTATGGGACAGGACAGCAAATTTGACGTTATTCTCTCCTCTGGCTGCCATCATCAGTCTCACATTATTTTTTTTCCTTTTTCTGAAAGTCTTTAAAACATCATTGTGGAGTTTTTCTTTTATTATTTGAGCAAATAAGATTGTAAATAAATTATTTGTTGCATTCTCCCACTCACTGCGTTCTAAGTTCTCCCAACTATGACGACTTCTGCTACTGAGAAACCGGGAAGTGTGAAAAGAGTCTATATCTGACAAACCAATGCTATCTCACAGCAATTCGTAACTTTTCTGATTCAGTGGATTCGTTTAAATCTGTATGATCTCATTCATACAATTTAGTAAGATTTGCTTATCCCACAATGAAAGTCGTACATTTTCGTATGACTGAACATGTACGAATAAGTCAAAATTTGCCAAACCTTTGCCAAAAAATAAAATAGTTAAGTTTCCTCGTGAGATCAGGCTGAACAAACAACCTTCTCTGTGAGAAACAGCAAGTGGAACAATGATTAGATCGTCATCAGATGTGGCATGATGCTGTTGTGTTTTTCAAATTATTTGTGAAACCTTTTGAGTCTTTTCACGAGTGACAGTACAGGTGCGGATACATCTGTACCCACTCTGCTACTCGACCATCCAGTGTATTCATGTTGCTAACTTAGTGTTGTTGTGCTGCATCTTTTTCTGTCATCTGATTCAGAACTCCGTTGAATACGTAGCACATCTAAAAAGTATGAGTTCCAGAACTCACACAGCGATTGTGTAGTCTACACGGACCAGCTCACGGGCAGCTCAAATGTGTTTAAGACCAAAACAAATTCCCTCAAAATGTTTGCTTTGGTGGGCTGTTTTGAACTGTCGAAACAAAAAGAATGTATTTTTGGCCAGAATTTTGTTCTAAATGACGTAATTTTAGTTTTAGAAGTTTAGAATTTATTTGAAGTATACCAGTGCCTTTAGGCCATTGCATTATGGACATGGGAAGCAGTGAAATCACAGCACAGGTGCTTGTTTGTCTCATAGTGAAGGCATTTTGTCATGTCAAGTGTGGTGCTTGGACAACACCATAGTTATAATCAACAATATCACATTTTTATTTACTTAAAAAGCCCATATTATACATGAAATAGGGTCATATTTAGGTTTTAAGGGTCTCCAACAACAGTCTAATATGCATGCAAGGTCAAAAAACACTTTCATGGTCTTATAATCTGCATTTATTTTACCTAATTATCCCAGCGACTCCCATATGAATCGTTCAGCGATTCATTTGTACCCAAACCCGTCCTTAGCGCGAAGCTAATCTGCGCCGATTGGACCGATGACAGCCTGCTGCGATTGGTCGAAACTGACAGCCTTCAGCGCGAGACAGAGTGAAATGCCCAGCAGCTAATCAACAATATAAAAGTCGTCACAGTGCATACACGCTTTATAGTGTAAGGTGTGGATTTTGGCTGCCAGTGGGTGAATGTAAATACAGACGATGGACTTAAAAA
This sequence comes from Danio aesculapii, assembly GCF_903798145.1. Lineage (NCBI taxonomy): Eukaryota > Metazoa > Chordata > Actinopteri > Cypriniformes > Danionidae > Danio > Danio aesculapii. Next base: position 9,124,792 of record NC_079442.1, read on the forward strand.
AACAGATGACAAACTATTTTATTGAGCAAAAACTTCAAGAACTGGCGAGGAGCACGTCACCCTCTACCTGCTCTTTTCACACAGACGCACACACAAACACCTCCTCCTCCTCCTTGGAAGACACAACACCAATAGAGAGGGAGACGTCCGCGACACCTCCCTCACCACCCGCGTCCTGAGTTACATCTGCGACACCCCCCGTCCTCACTTTGCTAACGGGTCACTTTTGTTTTCACTTTTGGGTTGAGGGCGAGGTGATCGTCCTTAACCTAGCCTAAGCTTGCTGAACCGGCCCTGCGCAACACACGCAACACACACAAGCAACACACACAAGCAACACACACACAACCCTCACCGTTCGCCTAGACTAGAGCGCCAGTTCAGCTTGCTGGGTGCAATTTAGACAGCTCCCTTGAACCTGAGCTGAAATATTTTGAAACTTGACCGTTGCATGTGTGTAGAAACAGCTGACGATCCGTAAACAAAGCGAAACCCGTCGCGTTTTCAACATGGCTTTACCATATGAGAAAATAAAGAGTAAACCTGATACAGTACACGCGGTTACAAGTAACAAAACACAGCTAAATACATAATGTGCAAGCTAGAGTAAACGAGGCAACAATTTTAATCGCACGTACTTACACTTGTGAAATGGGGGTAGAAACTGATTCATGATGCACTGATCCATGTTCTGACTCTCTTTTAAGCATGTAGTTTCCAGAAGCACTCTGGGTTATAATGCTGAGCTTTCATCTTTGGGTAGCCTGTCGATAGTATCCATCTGCACAGCCTGACTTCATTCCACCGGTCTCTGTGTGTGTGTGTTTGTGTGTGTGGGGCTTTTTTTCTGTGTTAGTGGGCGGTGCCGCAGGTTTCATATCTCCCGGGTTTGCGCGCAACTACTTGTGTTTCGTAGCCGCGTCATCACGAAACACCTAATGACTCGTTATCAAGACGACTCGTTTGAAGCACTATGAGTCGACTCCTTTATAGATGAATCAATAGTTTTAAACACTGTACACTTACAGATTTAAGCATTAGCTGGATATTTCACTTCACTTAGAGCTATGTTACACACTACATGGAAGGGCATTTTCAAAAACCCATAATATGGGCTCTTTAAATCTAACCAAAAACTTTTGTATTATAAAGTATTGTGGAAAAATCTGTCTTGTGCAGGTCTACTCAGAACCTGCACAGTCTGTTCCTGTTACATGAAGATGAATTCCATGAATTTGCTGCAAAAGCATCACACATTCCTAGTCATTTGCATGTTTGCATTGACTGTATGAAATCTACTTGCACAAATGATGCAAATGAGCTTGATGAGTCTCTCTGGGCTTGGTGACTTGTTTTGTAGATGTGTTTATTCAGTCTTGCTTAGTTACCAATTCATGACCTAATAGGTTCATTTCAAATTTGCAGTAGGCTGCAGAAACATTTAGTGGGGGAAATAAGTATAAAACATGTCACCATTCATTCTATATATGAGGCGTCTTTAAGTTGCCATCACCGAAAATATAATAGAAAGTTTATATAAAGTATTAAATACATTTGATTAGTTTAGTACTTACTCCTTGGGTCATTCCATTGTGTCAAGTCAAGTGTGGTGCTTGGACATCACCATCATTATAATCAACAATATCACATTTGTATTTACTCAAATCTAACCTAAAACTTTTGTATTATAAAGTATTGTGGAAAAATCTGTCTTGTGCAGGTCTACCCAGAACCCGCTCTTCCTGTTACATGGAAGATGTGTTTGAGACGAATTCCATGAATTTGCTGTAAAAGCATCATACATTCCTTGTTATTTCTGTGTTTCATTAACCTTGTATGAAATCTATTTGCACAAATGATGCAAATGAAATGATGCAAATGAGCATGACCTAGGCTTGATGACCCGTTTCGTAGTTTCTGTGCCAATTCATTGGCAGTTTATTCAATAAAGACAGTTTTATTTAGCATACCAAGTTACCAATCCATGACAAATAATATGTTCATTTCAAATTTGCAGTAGGCCACAGAAACATACAGTGGGGAAATAAGTATTGAACATGTCACCATTCATTCTCCATATGAGAGCCATCGTTAAGCTGCCATCACCAACAATATAATGTAAAGTTTATATAAAGTATTAAATACGTTTCAGTAGTTCATTCCATTGTTATTACACATAACAGAGTTTTCAATCTTTTTGTTTTGTTTTAATTTGATCTATTGTTTGGGTTTTTACTAGTGGTGGGCTGTTATCGAGACTCTTATTGCGCAAAAAAAAAATATTGCTGTTAATCTATTCTCAAAGTTGGGTTGGGAGCTGGGTCTGTTCTACGCAAGCTATGATGACTTTCACCTTAATATTTTAGCGTGGATGTATACCTGGCCGAATTGCACTGTAGGGGGCGAGAACGAGTCTTCGAACCTGTGTGTATTCCTACTGTGAAATTACCACATCAAATGTGACGTACTGACATGGATGCAGTACACTAGAGTGAATCTGATTAATGTTAGCTCCTCATCTAACTATCAGGCACCTGTAGAGTTTAATAAAACTTTGTGCTTTTTAAAATGAATGACGGTGAATGAAAGTCAAACCAGTAAGCCGTCTGACAAAAAAGTACTCTTCTGAATCAAATCAGCAAGATGCCCTTCTGGATCTTTCACTTACTTCGAAGACACTAATGACTACGGTTACATGGACATCTGTAATCTAGTTATTTGCCCTAATAGACAATAATATAATTAAGGTCCTGTAATTGTGGGTGGATGCAGTTCGGCAGTTTCACTACCACTCATGAATATTTCATTCACAAACTGGGGTATTAGATGTAAATAAAGGAGTAAGGACTGGTGAGAGTGTTATGGAATTTAATAACGCACGCCGAATGGAAAGAAAAAATTAATTTGTGTGTGTGCGTGTGGCCCTTTACTGACAGCCGCGTGTGTGGATCTTGTCAGAAAATATGGCAAAAACATGATGGTAATAGTTGGATTGTTTACTTCAATAATGCCACTAAAATATGCAAACTTCACGTCTTAATTCCATTTCTGTTTAGTTCAGTCATGACTTTAGTCGGATTAAGATAATCAAAAAAAAAATAAAACAATTGCTTGTTTTGAGCTTATGTAGGCCTACAGTTCAAAATTCATGTTTAACTGAATAAACAGTTAGTAAACACAAGTACATCTTATTGAACATAATTTATTTTCATCGCTAATTATCATAGTAGAACAGTTTTTCAAGCAGTTTGTGATGCATTTTGGAAACAGGAGATGAGCCCCTGGTCTAATGCGCCACCTGGCTTGAGAAACCCATTCTCATAGACTTACTTTTAGTCATTATTTGGGTAGCACACATATTTTGAATGGCTTCAGCAGAATTCAAATGAGCCATTTTAATCTAGATTAATTCCAAGATTACAGTGAGATTAATCTAGATTTAAAAAATTAATCTATGCCCACCTATAGTTTTTACCAAAATCTGGTTCATTCCCATGTCAACAGCTCAAATATCAACAAATGTCATTCCCAGAAAAAAACAAGACATGTTCAATACATATTTCCCCCACTGTATGTAATTGGTTGTGTGGCGACGAGATATAAAAAGTTCCATAAGATCATTCATAGAGACTTTTATAAGAATGCTCTATAAGAAAGGGTACATTTAGCATACAAAAACATTTCACTGTACTGTATGTCAATTCCAGTATCTGAAGCTACTAATTACAGTATGCAGGCTCTGTTCATTATTGACGGTCACGATGACGATAACAGCAGGATCCTCTCATGTATTGGTGATCGCTGAGTCTTGCAGCTGGTCTAATTGGAAGGAATTGCATGTTGGATTTAATTACACACGTGTCCAGTAAGCCTTGAAGCAGCACTTTGGGAAGATGTTGCATTCCCTCATCGTTGAAATAAACATGCCTACAATGCTCCCTTACAGCCGTGATTTGGGGAAAGCCCTCTTTCAGAGCTGTTGAATATTAAATGCAGTGCTCTCATTTCATTTCTTGAAGTTGATTCATCGGTCTCGTATGAAAACTCACCCGAGTTTCACATCAGGATAATGATAGCTCATAAGCGACAGCGAGAGGATTGTGTGTGTTTGGATTGATGACGCGGGCCAGCCTCGGGAGGTATTGAATATGTAATGTGCGATAAGCCATAACTAGCACTCTCTCGGGTCTCTTTAATAAACATGGCTCTTGAGTGGAGGAGATCTGTTGCCGAGGGAACCGCATGAGCTCAGAGCAACTCAGTGGGCGAAACACAACAGTGAAAGAAACATGGGTGGGAGGAAGAAGAGAGAGAGAGATAGCGAGAGGTAGATGGAGAGAGAGAGATGCACTGTAGATGACTGTAGAGGTGGGGAAAGACTTGTTGGGGAAAGTGTGGAACTTTTTTTTCTTTTTGTAAAAAAGTGACAGCATTTGTTTTTGATGAGTCATCAATTACCAATAGCGATCTGCGTCAAACAGATAATTTAATCTTACTGGCTAATTGATTTCTTGCTGTGAAATAGTTCAAGCTTAGATTGTTTGTGAAAGTACTGTATTTCCTAAATTGGTTCAGTGCTTAATGGATTGTTTTTTTTTTCTCAAATATTCATTTTGTCAGTGTTTATTCATAATTGTGTTGTGGATCTGTCTTTTTTGATCACAGTTTTGTATGCAATTACAATAAAACAAGTCATCAAAATTGCAACAATGGGCTTTATTTAACGATCTAGGTGCAAAGTCTAAAGCACAAGGCACAAAAGCAGGGGTCACCAATCTCTGTCCTGGAGGGCCGGTGTCCCTGCAGGATTTAGCTCCAACTTGCCTCAACACACCAGTCTGGATGTTTCAAGTATACCTAGTAAGACCTTGATTAGCTTGTTTAGGTGTGTTTGATTTGGTTTGGAGCTAAAATCTGCAGGACACCGGCCCTCCAGGAACAAGTTTGGAGACCCCTGCACAAAAGCATTAAAGGCGTGTCAGAATCCACTATTTCTATTTTAAGGATGGGAAAATACCAACACAGGCTCATTCTGAAAACGTAGTCCAGTGGATGTTTCTGCAGACAGCGAATTATGTAGCCTGGGGTACGGACGGCTCCATTTAATTTTTTTAAACGAATGCTACGGGTCGGTATGACGCCGTTCCTTTTCGCACTTACCGGTTGACCGCTTACCCCGTGTGGAGGGCTTTCACGGCCAGTTTGTCCAGCTAGCTTGTTGTATACGTCGGCGGACTTGAAACGCAGAGAGGAGATGACCACGACGATGGGGTTAGAGTCCGAGGAAAGAGCGGTTCCAGAAATCAGGTAACAGAATCCAAAAAATAAAATAAACAAGTGAATAACGGTGAGAATGTGGTAAAATCCGAAAACGTGGTAAAAAATCTGCTTTTCTTATTCTTTTTCTGGATGGCTTTTGTAAATCGTTGGTTGGGGTTAGGGAAGTAAGTGGTGGGTGGGTCAATCGATAAAATTGTTTGGGCTTAGGGAAAGAGGAGGGTGGGTCAGTTGATTGGTCAGTCGCCCAGTCAGTCATCCAGTCATTTAGTCAGTCAGACAGACAGACATAAGGTCGACAGCGGCCTCTGGTAGGTTTACGCAAGAACAGCAGGCGCGAATGGCACCCGTGATAAAAATCTGAGATCTCAAAAAGCATACACAGCGGCCTCTGGTGGATTCACGAAAACAAAAACTGCAAAAAAAGTAGCTCCTAGAATGTATGTCGCGATCTCCAGAAATGTATTTAGAGGTATGTTTTCAGAATGAGCCTGGGTTGAAGTTTTTGCTTATACCAACATATCAATCAATTAGTCAATCGATCAATCAATCAATCAATTAGTCAATCGATCAATCAATTAATCTTTATCTTTGTCTCCCTAAAGTGATTTTTTTTCCTTGGGCGATACAGAGTGTAAAGTACATTTAGGGCACACTAACACTATGCTATCCGAACTGTGCCCAGACCCGTTTCCCTTTTAGTTCCTGGTACTCTGAATCGGGCTCAGGCACAGTTTAGTTGGCCGGCCCTGGCTCGGTTGGAAGAGGTATGCCAGAGCGCAGTTCACTTGTGCTTTGGCGCAGTATGCTTGTAGTGTGAGTGCAAAGCGCTCCTGAGCCTGAAACTGAAGATGCGCCGTCACTTTAAGGGACTGTTTGATATGGATTTATGAATCATTCTTACTGTTCAACGAACGCAAACTGTCGTAGTTTATTAAAACGCAAATCTCTCACTGCACGACAACTCTATCTTCAGCAAATCTTTTAATACCTGTAGCACGAGGAATTTTATGATCATTTATGAGCGTCAAAAGTGACTGATCTGTACAGCGAATTATTTGACTGTGTGTTATCAAACGACTAAAATGATATAACTATAGAAATCTCCACTGTGCTGAGTGAAAGAGCTTCTCTTCTGTTAAACTGACCAGCGCATCATCGATGACGTAAGCATGCTCTGGCTCGGATGCAATGTGAGTGCAGGCCGCCGGGGCAGAGGGGAGGAGGGACAAGCGTGCTTTGGCATGGTTCAAGGCATCTGCACATAGTGTGAGTACGCCCTTAGTAACAAAACATCTATTAATACTATAGTATTATTACTCTGAATAACAAAGACCTAATACATCCAACAAAAAACAATACCTCCCCCACAAAAAAATCCTAATATTCAATAAAGTAATTAATAATGGACTTCATGATAATTTCTACCTATTTAACATTTATTATTTATAGCTTGCATGAGTTGGGTTTGATAACACAATTAATGCAAAAAATTATTAATAAAAACTACATTATGCATTATATTGCACATACAATTTAACCATCAGGGACCACAGGTATTATTTATTACAAGGATGCAAGGAATATTCTTGACCACTCTCTTGTCACTCAAAACATCATTAGCTGTGTTTATGAGTTCATCCCTTATGCCTTGTTATTAGATAATTCATAATATGTGAGGTTTAAACTACAAAGATAAAACATAAATTAAAATGATTGAGACCGATGATAAGGGGGAGGAGAATTTATCCATGCATCATGTTTTTTAACATGGAAGACTTTCGCAGAGAATACACCTGTGTTTTCTCACTCATAGCTCCACTGAAAGTGTCCTCGATCCTCACAGAACCCTACGGTGCAATTATAGAATTGGAATGTCTTTCAAGATGGATAACATTTATTGTTTTCCAGGCTATGTGCTGGATGATGGAGGAGCTGAGAAACAAGGAAGAATAAGAAATCTTTAGCTCCACTCACTTCTATGAAGCACTGCGAATGATTTATTCGATACGTACATTCTTAAAATACTTATATTATTTATTAATATTTCTATCCAGTATCTTTCCATTTTTTTATAAACTGGAAATATGTTTCTACATATACAAATAAAACTTTAAATGAATTTTTACTTATATACGTATTTTATATATACACTATTTGCAGATGTGTATGTAATTGTGTCATGGGTGTTTGATGGGACTTCAGTTGTTTCTATAGATTGGCTTTTTGGTGTGATTTTCCAACACAATCCCATGGCAATTCGTAACTTTTTGATGTAGTGGCTAATTTATACGATCTCATTCGTACAAATTTAGTGCGATTTGCCCCATATCCCCCAGTGACAGTTAGATTTAGGGCTGGAGTTGGGTGCGATGCCTCCTTTTTAAAATCGTACATTTTGGTACGACTGAATTTGTACAAATTAGCCACTAAACTGACAAAACGTAAAATAGTTAAGTTTCCTTGTGAGATCAGGCTGGATTTTCATATAACTCTTAGTTTTACAACATACTTTGAAATATAGTGATTGACTGTGTTAGTTGGTTTGATTCATGTCTTAAAACACTTTAGCTAATAGTTTTTGAAAAATTACTGTGAAAAATATTTGAGGAACCAGTAATGAATAACAGTGATTAGGCTCAATTTCATACTTATGGATCTATATGATTTGGTACAATGCGGTACAAATGTATTTATTTATTATCACTATAAAATGTACCAAAAAAGCTGTATCACTCCCAAGTTTTTCATCTTGTTGTGAGAAAAACACCACATTTCAAGAAGCAAGAATCACTGAATGTCCATTTCTCTTTGCAAGGCCGTTCACATGTCACATCTAAACGTGTGGAAAGCGTGAGAAGCGCTGCTTCCTCTCTCTATTTGCATGTGTTTGTCATGCTGCTATATTTGAAATAATGAATTTGAGTGCGCAAAACAGGCAATATGTGAATGGGCTGTACAGCTTTCTTCTTCGAGCGAAAATGACGTCAATCACAACATTCTGTAGTACACCCAGCCTAACAAGTAAAGGGACTACTGGCATTGAAAGTGCAAGCCTGATCAGGGTGAATCATACTGTACTGTACTGTATTGCACCGAACCACTGAGTGGAAAGGAGGCATTAGAGAGCACATTGGAATACCAAAATTATATTGAAAACTATATTTTAGATAATCCAGGAAATAAAAGGCATGATGAAGAGCACAAAGGTGAAAAAAAGTATTAAAATAAGTTTTACATTATTCAAGAGACTGTCGGATTTGTGAACAAACCATTCTTGTGTGTCAGCTCTTGTAATTTAGCTGGACAATATGGTTTTTAAAAAAGTGAACCCAACTGAATCAGCTCAATGACTCATTGATTTAGTAAGAATAGCTAATGGTCAGGTAGAGTTTCCAACATTCATTATAAGTGAATTATATCTTAAAATGTCTGTGTTTTGTCCACAGAGATTGTCACAGACACCGTTTACCCAGTTCTTAGTGTGACTTGTCCACACATACACACTTTTCATAAACTGAGTTTTCCCACATTCCTTTTTTGGCATAGGCTCATTTTGAAAATGCAGCCCTAAATACATTTCTAGGCAAGGCAAGGCAAGGCAAGTTTATTTATATAGCACATTTCATACACAGTGGCAATTCAAAGTGCTTTACATAAACAGGAATAAAAGAAACAAGTATAAGAGAAATAAAAAAAACAAATAATAGAAATGGTAAAAATAGAAATAAAATAAAATAAAAGCAGATAAAATGTGTTATAAAATAATTAAAAAGAAGAGAAAAACATAGTAGTTCGATCTGTCGGACGTAGCACAGTGCTCATTCAGTAAAGGCACAGCTAAACAGATGTGTTTTCAGTCTTGATTTGAACGTGCCTAATGTTGGAGCACATCTGATCATTTCTGGAAGCTGATTCCAGCAGCGAGGGGCGTAGTAGCTGAAAGCCGATTCACCCTGCTTTGACTGAACTCTTGGGATTTCTAATCTATTTGATCCTAAAGATCTGAGTGATCTGTTAGGTTTGTATTCAGTGAGCATATCTGTAATGTATTGAGGTCCTAGGCCATTTAGTGATTTATAGACCAGTAATAATACTTTAAAATCTATTCTGAATGTAACTGGGAGCCAGTGTAAAGACCTGAGGACGGATGTGATGTGCTCTGATTTCCTGGTTCTGGTCAGAATTCTGGCCGCAGCGTTCTGGATGAGCTGCAACTGTCTGACTGTCTTTTTGGGAAGGCCAGTGAGGAGGCCATTACAGTAATCCACCCTGCTGCTGATAAAAGCATGAACAAGTTTCTCTAAGTCTTCACAGGAAACAAAGCATCTAGAGATCGTGAATTATGTAATCAGAAGTACGTGAGGCTGCATTTCATCTTTAAAATGAACGCTACGGGGCGGTATGATGCCGTTCCTTTTCGCGCTTACCAGCTGACTGCTTACCTCCATATGGACGGATTTCTCACTGTTACCAGTTTGTCCAGTTAGTTTGTCATGTACGTCAGCAGACTTGAGATGCAGAGAGGAGCTAACCACGACAACAGGGTTTGAGTATGGTGAATAACAGTTCCAGAAAGCAGGTACTGTAAGATAAAAACAGAAGATAAAAAATAAAAAACAAGTAAATAACAGAATGAGAATGTGGTAAAATCTGAAAAAAAAAAAAACGTGGTAAAATTAGGCGAGGGCTTTTCTTTTTATGGATCACTTTTTAAAACTGTCAGTTGGGTTTAGTGAAGGGGGTGATCAGATCAATCGGGGCTTTTGAAAACACTATTGGTTGGGTTTAGGAAAGGAGGAGTGTGCATCAGTCAACGGCGGCCTGTGGTGGATTTACGCTAGAACAGCAGGCGCGAATAACACTCGTGAGAGAAATCTGAGATCTGAAAAAGCATACACAGCTACTTTTAGTGGATTGCAAAAACAAAAACTGCAAAAAAAGTTGCTTCTGGGATGTATTTGGCGCTCTCCGAAAACGTAGCTGTACGTTTTCAGAATGAAAACGCAAAAATGCTCTGTGATGCATTGTCAAGGGCATGGCAAATCAAAAGACATAGAATAAATTAGGGCTGGGCGATATTGCAAAAAAAATATCACAATATGTTTCATATCATTCGATATCGATAATGATTGAATATATTTTAATAATACATTTAGGCATATTCAGATTTTTTAAATTTCTTTATTTTAATTTACCAACATTACTAAGGCAAATAGTTTCAATAGTCAAAAACAAAAATATTTCAACAAAATATCTGATCTCTTCATAATAAAATAAACATGAGTGCTAAAGAGACTCTTAAACTTGATAAATGTTACTGTACAAATCTGTAAGGTGTGAATAATAATGATACTGTAAACCTAAAACCAATTATGATAATCAAATCTGAGCTTTAAGTAAAGGAACTAGCCATCATTATTCAAATACATATTGCAACCTTGGGTGAGCTAGTGGCTGGGATGCACAAGAAAATAAACCAATAAGCCACTCTGGTGACATCATTACATCCTTTTTTTATTTACAATCTCCTCATTGCTGCTAGCCATCACACTCATGTTAATCTGACCTGAAGTGACAAGCGCGTGGATTCCTTGACCATTTACAATGGACTTTGTGCTCCCCTGGCGTCTCTCATAACTAAGCGACCATCAAGCGTTTTCTTAGAGGTTGACAAGTTTATGGAGAAGAGTAAAAGCACTGCAGTGTTTGGGTGCGCTGTGTTTGTCTGAGGTAATTAGTCTGCCGTTAATACTGAAATGTGTATATTCCTTACAAAGTGTGAAGCAGATTGATTAGTTCTACTTACATGAATTGCGGTGCATTCGAAGCATTCAGGAAAGTACAGAGGTTTTCAACTAGGTGCATCTGGAAAACATGTACACGTCGCTCACATATGCGCGTCATGCAAGTCACGCGTCTCCATTGGAAATAACAAACTTACACCCTAAGCTTATTGGCACTGCTTCCAAGGACTGTTAACCAATTAAAAAGGAGAAAACTGCAGTTTAAGTGGCCACATGACCACACTTTTCTAAAAATCTTCACCCTGGCAGTATGAAGCACTCTTTTTTTCATAAAGTCTTGGTTTCAGTCACCAGACCCAGCATTTTCGTGTGGATGAATGGGCACATAGAAAAAAAAAACTGCTGCTTTGAAATTAACCATGTTCGTATGGACAGCGCCTTAGTTTTCCTTTGTTTTGTTTACCGACACTTATCTATTGCCATGGACACTAATTCACTTTACCTTTTTGTTTTCAGTTCATCATCATCATCTGTATGTTTACCGTTAGCTCCTGTTTTTCTTTACTTCATTGTCTTGTCAAGGATTTTCTTATAGACTTAGATTAGATTTTGTTATATTACTTGTATGCTTAGCTATTTTTAGTTCTTTGTGTCATTTTCAAGAAATTCTTCATAATTAAATGGAAATAATATTTCTCATTTATCCTTTTGTGTCTACAAAAGAAAAAGTCACACAGGTTTGAAATCAGGTGAGTCATTCTAGCTGGAAAATGCAGTTAATCTCAATTGAATTACTATTTTTAGTCCACATATAAATCACTTTTTTTATCTGATGAGTAAAGTTAATATCATATTTAGCCACAAGTCATTATTTTCATATTTACAGCCATTTCTATTGGTGCTAATTAGGACCTGCAAATGCTGCCTGACGGCTCCTTTAACCAAAGATTCCGAGGAAGTGATTTAGCAGACAGTTTTATACAAAGGCAGTGATAGTGGACTTATTACAGGGCCAGTATAGCTGAAGAAACCCAGGGTTAAGGACATAATGATGAAAGCTCATCAGCTCTTCTCACAAAGCTGCAGCCTTTCAGTTACCAGGCAAGACCTTTAGCCTCTGCACTTCTGATTTTAAAGCTTCTTTCAATATTATAATTCAAATGAGTTTTAATATGTGGTTATGCATGTCAGATTTACCATAGTGTGCTTGCATGTTTGATTAAATGTCATTTTACTGAGTTGTCACTAGGCTTTATAGCTCATAAAAAGGGCACAACCCAGCATATTCACCTGCTGTTGAACCTGTAACAGTGCACTGCCACTAGTTATTACAGCAGAGTTTAAGTGGATCTCCTAAAAACACTGCAAAGTGAAAAAAGGGTTGCAGGTGCTGGCGGTCAGAATGTAATAATCCTTCATCTCAGTCTCTGAACACTAGAATTCATCTCTTGGCACTCCTCATGCTACACCCACACACACACAGCCGCTGGGTTGCCAGGCAGCAGGAGTGTGTCCTGGTAACCAGGGGACGAAGCAATGCCAGTGCAGAGCTGTACCATTTACAGCCAGAAACCACACATTCAAAGCCATAGGTCTGTAGAAACTAATGATTATCTCTCAAAAATGTTGTGTAACAAATGTGAGTGCATCTATAAGAGTAGAACTTGTCCTGTGAGGTTGTTATAATATTATACATGCTAAAAGTTGTTTGATTTATAGTTTTAATATTATAAGGCTGCACAATATGTTCAGCATTGATATCGCAATGTGCAAATCCACAATAGTCACATCGCAGAATCTACAATGTCAGTTAAGTTTGAGTTAAAGCTTATTCATCCACATACTGTAGATGACCAGGAACCACATTGTGAAGTTTAACCATAAAATGATGAACATTTTTCATTTGTTTGCTTTATTTTTTAATGCCTATGATCGTGAGATTTCAAGTGTATTTAAACCATGTGTGTATAAGAAATTATAACATTTTAAGATTAATTGTTTATTTTTTATAAAACAAAGACTATGAAGTGTATTTTTAACACAGTTAGAATTATTGCAGAAATATATAAAACGCTATATGTTAAATTTATGCAGATTATATATATATATATATATATATATATATATACATATATATATATATATATATATATATATATATATATATATATATATATATATATATATATACATATATATATATATATATATATATATATATATATATATATATATATATATATATATATATATATATATATATATATATATATATATATATATATATATATACTTACAAAATCATCCCAGTCAATATAAAATTACGAGTTTTTTTTTTTTTTTCAAATAAAAGTGGAGGGACTATGATGTCACCTTGTAGGCCAGTTGGCTGCTAGCATAAAACTGGATCCCTCGATAAAATCCCCATAGAGTTTTCCCATAGACTTTTCAAAGATTGCTAATAATAAGCTCTGTGTTCAAACTCAATTCGTTACACTCAAATGTTTTGTCCAACCGGATAATTCTCACAGGATAATATAATGTTTATTACTTTTGGGTCCTAAATGCAAAGAAATAAAAAGCTAACATTAGGCTATTAACGGACTACAGCCTTTGTGGTGCTCACATGTTACATCACCACCATCCTGCGACCGACAACATTTCAAGCTTATTTTTAGAAATATAGTTCATGGCAAATATTTACTTTCTTATTTTATTATATTATAATCAATGCTATATAAACATATACATAAAAATAATAGATTATTTTTAGTGGTATTGGAGGTATTATACATGCATCGTTACTATACGTTTTGGACAGTTTATCCCGTGAGATAAATGTGCCTAATATTATTATCATATGACATACTTAACCCTTTGATGCACTTCATGGGTCTAAAGTGACCCATCTAAGGTTATTTTTTCTATATTTTATAGCTTGAGCATCATAAGTGTATCTCCCATGTGTATCCAGCCCGTTTACCTTATAAAAAAACCTAGCTATGACTGTCAATTACAAATCCCATATTCTTTTCATAGACGACAGAAATGAGGGACAAGTCTATCAAATGCCTGCAAGTTTCATAATGGATAGCCACAAAGCCTATGCAGTCACATATGCTTTACATTTTAAAGTGAGTGTGAAGGAGTTTAAGAAGGGAGTGTAAATATCGCAGCTACTGTATGACATACAATTAAATGTGTTTAGATGAAGAAAAATTCGACCAAAAATCATTAGATGTATGTTAATGTAAATCAAATAACGATCATGTTAAAATGTCAGTAAATATTTATATATTTTTTCAAACTTATTCACACATTTGCATTACTGAAAGCAGAAAAAGCGACCGGCTGCACTGTAAGCAGTATCTTCATAAAATAGTTTTATTAATATAAATGACCAATGAATCTGTCATGACATTCCTACGGTCTCTACAAGTGAAAGTATTATATATACACAATATAAATGTCAAATCAGAAAAATACTACAAACTGTAAAATACTTATGAAAATACCAAATAACAGACAAAACCAAATGCCCAACACAAACTGTAAATTTAAAGTGGGCTGCGTTCCAGACCAGTTTAGCTCGATGACGTATAATGTCTCAGATACTGCCTGTAGTCCAATTTAGCAACTTGATAGCAATCGCCTTTTTAAAGAAGCGTAACCGATTTTAAAATGTTTTTTATGTCGTAGAATAAAATGTAACAGTATCTTGAGTTTGTGGTAACCTTATTTTAGTGATTTAACCAAAATCCTATTTAAAAAACCCATTGACTTTGACATGAGGGAACCGGAACTGCTAAAATGCTAACTCTAGGTTTTTGCATACAAATTGACGTCATAGTTCCAACACTCTATTACTAAGCTATACAAATCCCCTGGTGAAATTATATTCATATTGCAATATATATCGCAGAAAAACAAAACACCACAATGTGAGTTTTTTCCAATCGTGCAGCCCTACTATATTCGCTTTTTATTTTAAATCGACTTACTTCTAATATTGTTTCCTTTAAATATTTATTTCTAGTTTGGAGTTAAAGCTAAAAAAGCAGTGCCGTTTTACTAAAAAAAAACATTTGTCCCATTTTATATTAAGTGGTCAAAACGTTTGGTCAAAATGTTTAATTTGTTACAATGTACATATTGAGTAAATTCATGTTTTTACATTTATAACTACACTGTTGTTCATCCCTTACACCTTAACCCATCCTTAAACATTCAAAAAAAATTTTTTTGCTCATTCAAACTACTTATTTAAAATGATCTTAAACAACACAATTCTTGAGATTTCATTGGGACAACTTAATTTTTTATGTTCAATTCACATAAATTTGTTAAAAGTGTTAAGTTAACTTAATAAATTTGTGTTGGGAAAACATGAATGAATTGTGTGGAACCCTGCGTTTTTTTTTCAGTCAAACTACCCATACCACCAAACCTGTCCCTAACCCTACCCGTATCCCACCTCAAGAGCACCAGAAGTGATCTGCAATACATTATGAACACATTATGTAAACTGTATTTTGGCCTATTAAGACCTGTATTAAGTACCTAGTACTGAAAGTGCCCAAGAAATCAAAACTAACCATATGATTTTGTTAGCACACATCGCTAGTTTTGTGGTGAACAATTCATCTGTGCATGTCATTAAAAAAATTGCTTGCCCTTCTACTCTTTAATTGAAATCTGAAAAAAGTACTTGTTTTCAGTTCAATTTTCAGATAACGTGGCATGGCTAACATTTTTAACCACACTGGTTCAACTGTCAGTTTTGACAAACAGAAAATAGTGAGCATGCAGGATTCGTCTTTTAGGTTGTTATAACTCTTCCAAAACCCCTTTCCTGATCCTTCTGAATGAAACTGTTACTTTACTACGTAAATTCAACTCGTGGTAGAAAAAACAAGCCATGCCTACTGTTTGCTCATTTAAAATTCTGGAACTGCGTCACAATAGCAAAACAAATAATGATCGCAACTGACCACTCTCATTTTAACCAGGCACTAAAAGTTGTCAAAATACTTTACATCAATGTATTTCAATGAAATATATGAATTTTCATCATTCCCCAAGTAGCAAACTTAAGGTAAAAGAAACACCGTTATGAATATTGTGGCTGAAGTGGTCAAATTTACATTAACAAAGAAGGATCACAACTCCAAATGTGGAAGCAAATGGTCAGACATAGATTAAAGATTATAATAGATTATTAAAGATTGTAAGAGATTATTAAAGATTATTTTCCCAGTGGATTAACTTGTATGGATTAATTGTTCAACCAAAGAATAACAATGTACACTTGCAAAATAAACACTGTAAATTTTGAATCACAGTGACTTTAATGAGATTCTGGAAATCATATGCAACAATATGATTCATACAAATAATGCTGTCAATGATATCATGTAACTTATACAAATCAACATGATTGTCACGGTTCGTAGAGGGGAAAAAGGGGCGAGGACCCAAATGCAGAGTAAAGTAATATTTATTAATTAAAATAAAACAAAAGAACAACAAAAACCACCCCGAGGGGGAAAACACTAAACTATAACACAAACAGAGAAACAAACTTGACTGGGTTGGCTGGACGAAGCAGGGCTGGACACAACAGGACAAGGAAAAAAATCGACGACGAACTGGCACAGGACAGCAGACATGAGGAGAATATAAGCAGGGTTAAATTAATACACAACAGATGAACATAATTAACTAATAATGGGTTAACAAGGAGGGTGGGACTAGACAATAGACGGGAGAGCACCTGACACAAGGAGACAACACAAGCCAGGTGCTCACATTAAACAAGACTAGAACACGCAGCCAATGAGAGAACTCATTAACCGCGTGGTCGTATGACAAGACACAAAGCACACAACAAAAGCACGCGACCCATGTAAACACAGAGCCACGTGCTTTGACAACAGACGCAAGACACGAGCACACGATAAGTGAATACACCTTACCGTGCGCTCACATAAATGCAACGCGCATGTTTCATCTCAGCGCCAACCAAAACCGAAACCTAACTAGACTGAGACGCTGAGAATGAAACAGCGCGATGCTGACGAAACAAAACACAAACACGAGTACAAGAGCGCGCGTCCCAAGGACGCGCAGACCCCACGCGCCCGCATCAAGCGGGAGCGCGCACGGTCCGCGCGCACCCTTGATGACGCGCACCCAGACAATGACAAAACAAGTGCTCGACCCAAGAAAACTCGAGCCGAGCACTACAGGACAAGACGAAACAGAGCTAGTGTCCGGACTCTGCCACCAAAACAAGAATTTACAAGACTAGAGTGGCAGAACCCTGACACTAGCCCCCCCCAAAAGGGACGCCACCTGGCGTCCCTAAAGGGAACATCCAACAAGGTACAAGACAAACAAGAAACACCACAAGACAACAAAACAGGCAACATCAACAAACACAAGACAGGGAAGTGAACAGGCAAGACAACATAAAGGGGGGGAGGGAAGGGAGCCAAGCCAGACCCAACAAAACGAACAAGGGAGGGATTGGAGGGCAAGACCAGGGAGGGACAGGAGGTACAGTCCAGGGCGGGACCAGAGGGACAGTCCAGGGCGGGTTCAGTGGGTCAGTAGCCCCGGCAGGGAAACCAGGTGGAGCCGGAGGGTCCGTCCAGGGTGGTAGAGGGGCCCACCAGGGAGGAGCAGGAGGGACGACCCAGGGGACAGTCTGTCAGGGGAGACAAGGCAGGCTGCCTGATGGGAACAGGCAGGGCTGGAGGCCTGTGGGGGGCCGGCAGGGCTGGAGGCGGCTTGACTGAAGGCCTGAAGGGCGCCGGCTGGACAGGAGGCCTGTGGGGAGCCGGCAGGGCTGGAGTCGGCTTGACTGAAGGCCTGCAAGGTGCCGGCTGGACAGGAGGCCTGAGGGGAGCCACCAAAGCTGGAGGCGGCTTGACTGAAGGCCTGAGGGGAGCCGGCTGGACAGGAGGCCTATGGGGAGCCGGCAGGGCTGGAGCCCTATGGGGAGCCGGCAGGGCTGGAGCCGGCTGGACAGGAGGCCTGTGGAGAGCCGGCAGGGCTGGAGCCGGCTGGACAGGAGGCCTGTGGGGAGCCGGCAGGGATGAAGGCCTGCGGGGAGCCGGCAGGGCTGGAGCCGGCTGGACAGGAGGCCCGTGGGGAGCCGGCTGGGGTGGAGGCCCGCGGGGAGCCGGCAGGGCAAGGAGCCGGGCTGGGGCCGGCAGGGCAAGACGTCTGGATGGTGCCGGCAAGGCAAGGAGCCGGGCTGGGACCGGCAGGGCAAGACGTCTGGGTGGAGCCGGCAGGGCTAGACGTCTGGGTGGTGCCGGCAGGGCTAGACGTCTGGGTGGTGCCGGCAGGGCTAGACGTCTGGGTGGTGCCGGCAGGGCTAGACGTCTGGGTGGTGCCGGCAGGGCTAGACGTCTGGGTGGTGCCGGCAGGGCAAGACGTCTGGGTGGTGCCGGCAGGGCAAGACGTCTGGGTGGTGCCGGCAAGGCAATGGCCGGGGCTGGAGCCGGCACGGGCGGGCGCTCTGGGGCTGGAGCCGGCACGGGCGGGCGCTCTGGGGCTGGTGCCGGCAAGGCAATGGCCGGGGCTGGAGCCGGCACGGGCGGGCGCTCTGGGGCTGGAGCCGGCACGGGCGGGCGCTCTGGGGCTGGAGCCGGCACGGGCGGGCGCTCTGGGGCTGGAGCCGGCACGGGCGGGCGCTCTGGGGCTGGAGCCGGCACGGGCGGGCGCTCTGGGGCTGGAGCCGGCACGGGCGGGCGCTCTGGGGCTGGAGCCGGCACGGGCGGGCGCTCTGGGGCTGGAGCCGGCACGGGCGGGCGCTCTGGGGCTGGAGCCGGCACGGGCGGGCGCTCTGGGGCTGGAGCCGCACGGGCGGGCGCTCTGGGGCTGGAGCCGGCACGGGCGTGCGCTCTGGGGCTGGAGCCGGCACGGGCGGGCGCTCTGGGGCTGGAGCCGGCACGGGCGGGCGCTCTGGGGCTGGAGCCGGCACGGGCGGGCGCTCTGGGGCTGGAGCCGGCACGGGCGGGCGCTCTGGGGCTGGAGCCGGCACGGGCGGGCGCTCTGGGGCTGGAGCCGGCACGGGCGGGCGCTCTGGGGCTGGAGCCGGCACGGGCGGGCGCTCTGGGGCTGGAGCCGGCACGGGCGGGCGCTCTGGGGCTGGGAGCCGGCACGGGCGGGCGCTCTGGGGCTGGAGCCGGCACGGGCGGGCGCTCTGGGGCTGGAGCCGGCACGGGCGGGCGCTCTGGGGCTGGAGCCGGCACGGGCGGGCGCTCTGGGGCTGGAGCCGGCACGGGCGGGCGCTCTGGGGCTGGAGCCGGCACGGGCGGGCGCTCTGGGGCTGGAGCCGGCACGGGCGGGCGCTCTGGGGCTGGAGCCGGCACGGGCGGGCGCTCTGGGGCTGGAGCCGGCACGGCGGGGCGCTCTGGGGCTGGAGCCGGCACGGGCGGGCGCTCTGGGGCTGGAGCCGGCACGGGCGGAGCGCTCTGGGGCTGGAGCCGGCACGGGCGGGCGCTCTGGGGCTGGAGCCGGCACGGGCGGGCGCTCTGGGGCTGGAGCCGGCACGGGCGGGCGCTCTGGGGCTGGAGCCGGCACGGGCGGGCGCTCTGGGGCTGGAGCCGGCACGGGCGGGCGCTCTGGGGCTGGAGCCGGCACGGGCGGGCGCTCTGGGGCTGGAGCCGGCACGGGCGGGCGCTCTGGGGCTGGAGCCGGCACGGGCGGGCGCTCTGGGGCTGGAGCCGGCACGGGCGGGCGCTCTGGGGCTGGAGCCGGCACGGGCGGGCGCTCTGGGGCTGGAGCCGGCACGGGCGGGCGCTCTGGGGCTGGAGCCGGCACGGGCGGGCGCTCTGGGGCTGGAGCCGGCACGGGCGGGCGCTCTGGGGCTGGAGCCGGCACGGGCGGGCGCTCTGGGGCTGGAGCCGGCACGGGCGGGCGCTCTGGGGCTGGAGCCGGCACGGGCGGGCGCTCTGGGGCTGGAGCCGGCACGGGCGGGCGCTCTGGGGCTGGAGCCGGCACGGGCGGGCGCTCTGGGGCTGGAGCCGGCACTGGCGGGCGCTCTGGGGCTGGAGCCGGCACTGGCGGGCGCTCTGGGGCTGGAGCCGACACTGGCGGGCGCTCTGGGGCTGGAGCCGACACTGGCGGGCGCTCTGGGGCTGGAGCCGACACTGGCGGGCGCTCTGGGGCTGGAGCCGACACTGGCGGGCGCTCTGGGGCTGGAGCCGACACTGGCGGGCGCTCTGGGGCTGGAGCCGACACTGGCGGGCGCTCTGGGGCTGGAGCCGACACTGGCGGGCGCTCTGGGGCTGGAGCCGACACTGGCGGGCGCTCTGGGGCTGGAGCCGACACTGGCGGGCGCTCTGGGGCTGGAGCCGACACTGGCGGGCGCTCTGGGGCTGGAGCCGACACTGGCGGGCGCTCTGGGGCTGGAGCCGACACTGGCGGGCGCTCTGGGGCTGGAGCCGACACTGGCGGGCGCTCTGGGGCTGGAGCCGACACTGGCGGGCGCTCTGGGGCTGGAGCCGACACTGGCGGGCGCTCTGGGGCTGGAGCCGACACTGGCGGGCGCTCTGGGGCTGGAGCCGACACTGGCGGGCGCTCTGGGGCTGGAGCCGACACTGGCGGGCGCTCTGGGGCTGGAGCCGACACTGGCGGGCGCTCTGGGGCTGGAGCCGACACTGGCGGGCGCTCTGGGGCTGGAGCCGACACTGGCGGGCGCTCTGGGGCTGGAGCCGACACTGGCGGGCGCTCTGGGGCTGGAGCCGACACTGGCGGGCGCTCTGGGGCTGGAGCCGACACTGGCGGGCGCTCTGGGGCTGGAGCCGACACTGGCGGGCGCTCTGGGGCTGGAGCCGACACTGGCGGGCGCTCTGGGGCTGGAGCCGACACTGGCGGGCGCTCTGGGGCTGGAGCCGACACTGGCGGGCGCTCTGGGGCTGGAGCCGACACTGGCGGGCGCTCTGGGGCTGGAGCCGACACTGGCGGGCGCTCTGGGGCTGGAGCCGACACTGGCGGCGCTCTGGGGCTGGAGCCGACACTGGCGGGCGCTCTGGGGCTGGAGCCGACACTGGCGGGCGCTCTGGGGCTGGAGCCGCCCTCGCTGAAGAGGCCTTTCTCTTCAGCCTCCGCTTCTGGGTGCGGGTTAACCCTTGGGGGTTGGTCATGGGCTGGGAGATGGTGCTTGTGGTGGTGGAGAGAGGGGTCCATTCCCCCTGCAGGATTTCCCTCTCCTTCCTGAGGCAGGTGTATTCAACCACCTCCCAATAAGTCCATGCCTTTAAATCACCCAGCTCCTCCCAAGTGGCTCATCTAATCCTGCCAGGAAGAGATGGATAAGGGTTCTCTCGGGGAATCCAAGCCCCAAGACTGCCTCAAGGAGGCCTTGAGCATACACCCCAAATGGACGACTGTTCTGATGACATTCCAGTAACCTCCTGGCGAGGGGTTGATTGTGGAGATCCTTGTTCTGGGAGAGAGCTGGGCGAAGAAACAAACCCATAGCTGCTGAGTCCTCTAGTGGCCAGTTCGTACTGTCACGGTTCGTAGAGGGGAAAAAGGGGCGAGGACCCAAATGCAGAGTAAAGTAATATTTATTAATTAAAATAAAACAAAAGAACAACAAAAACCACCCCGAGGGGGAAAACACTAAACTATAACACAAACAGAGAAACAAACTTGACTGGGTTGGCTGGACGAAGCAGGGCTGGACACAACAGGACAAGGAAAAATCGACGACGAACTGGCACAGGACAGCAGACATGAGGAGAATATAAGCAGGGTTAAATTAATACACAACAGATGAACATAATTAACTAATAATGGGTTAACAAGGAGGGTGGGACTAGACAATAGACGGGAGAGCACCTGACACAAGGAGACAACACAAGCCAGGTGCTCACATTAAACAAGACTAGAACACGCAGCCAATGAGAGAACTCATTAACCGCGTGGTCGTATGACAAGACACAAAGCACACAACAAAAGCACGCGACCCATGTAAACACAGAGCCACGTGCTTTGACAACAGACGCAAGACACGAGCACACGATAAGTGAATACACCTTACCGTGCGCTCACATAAATGCAACGCGCATGTTTCATCTCAGCGCCAACCAAAACCGAAACCTAACTAGACTGAGACGCTGAGAATGAAACAGCGCGATGCTGACGAAACAAAACACAAACACGAGTACAAGAGCGCGCGTCCCAAGGACGCGCAGACCCCACGCGCCCGCATCAAGCGGGAGTGCGCACGGTCCGCGCGCACCCTTGATGACGCGCACCCAGACAATGACAAAACAAGTGCTCGACCCAAGAAAACTCGAGCCGAGCACTACAGGACAAGACGAAACAGAGCTAGTGTCCGGACTCTGCCACCAAAACAAGAATTTACAAGACTAGAGTGGCAGAACCCTGACAATGATACCTTTATGGAATACTACACTACTCAAACATGCGTGGGTCATTTGTTTCCTGTGTTACTGCAAAACTCATTCTTCAATTTTACAATCTGAATTTTACATTAAAGTTATTCAGATACAATAACCACTCCATGTTCCCTATATAGTGCACTATATTGGATGTCAGGCTTTTGTAGTGTTTTACAAATAGTCAAATCCTTTCTGTGTGGAGATTTGTGTTTGTGTGGGTTTTCTCCAGGGTACTGGGTTTCCCCTACAGTCCAAACACCTTGAATAAGCTGAAGGAAAATGAGTGAGATGTATAATTATTTTTAGGCCTTTGTACTCGTTGCCAAACTAAAATTGTATTTATTCTATTTATACACATCACAGATTTACCAGACTTAAGTGACACTCTATTTTATTAACATCTACACCTACTTAAACCCTAAATTTATCCCTTTACAGTAATGAAAAAAATATAATGAAAACCGATTAATTAATGTTGTACAGCATCACAAAAATGACGCTATATTTATGTGCACATTCTCAATAGTCGGAGCTGTAACCCTTCTAGCCGTAACCAACCTACTCGCAGCGGAAGTCCTTCCCACTTGGAGGTCTCCAGGCTGCAGTGATATACTGTATACTTGGACTGGCTTGCATAACTTCCATGTATTTTTTATCATTATTTCCCATGGTATCATCAATTGTTTACATTGCCTTTAAATAATCTTTGAAAAGAGTGCTTAAGATCAAGCAGAGCTTTAAATTGTGCAAACCCTTTATATTACAAATGATTCTGATTCTGATTGGCTTTTATCAATTATCTGCTGGAAAAAAAATCCACAATCAGTAAACTATGTCATTTCTGTACATGTTTATCATTATAGTTATGGTCTGAGAACTTTGCCGTTGTTTTACATGCAGAATGATTTTTCAGAACTTAAATTTAAAACTCAGGCTAGGCTAGTCTGAACACGGTGATCTACATGGACCAGCACCCTTTTCCAGTGCATTATCTGAACTAAACTGATCTAAAATGCAAAGGTGACATTTATACTAAACTGAACTGAAGCAGTTTTAATTTATCTACAACTACACCAGCATTCTACACTTCTTTCATCCCTGCCTGAATTTCTGGAATGTTCCACAATTTGAAATACTATGGTACTTTATCCTTCAATTATGTTAAGCTGCTTTGACACAATCCACATGGTTAATTGAATTGAATTCTTTAAGTTTATGAGTCTTTTTAGTCTACCTTTACGTTTATAGGTATTGTGCTTGGTGTGAACGGGCCTTTAGCTGACAGGAATGGCATTGGGGCTGCATGATGTTGGAAATTTGACATTATTTAGAAATGTATATATTCTGTGATTCTATTCATATTGGGATATTGAGTATAATTTCACTGGATGAAATAAATAGCTTAGTTTGGAAAGAATTTTGATTGATTTGGATGATTTTGTAGGATAGTGCATCTACATAACATAATAAACCAATAAAAAGCATTGATAAATACAGTAGAGCAAAAATACAGCTGGAATAAGATTATTTATTTATTTATGAACTAATTTCGAGAGGATCACACGCTTATGATTGCTTGCGGCTGGTGCCGCATTATTCAATTTATGATTCACCAATCACACAATTCCTAAGCCACTATGAATAACCTAAGTTCCATATAACAGCCATCTTCGTTTTGAAGAATCCCCCTTTCACCCCTACTCCTCCTCCTTTCCTAGATGAGTGGCCCAGTGATTAGCACTGTTGCCTCACAGCAAGAACGTCACTGGTTCTAGTTCTTACCAAGCCAGCTGACGTTTCTGTTCTACACGAGTTTCCCCC
Source organism: Danio aesculapii (assembly GCF_903798145.1). Classification (NCBI taxonomy): domain Eukaryota; kingdom Metazoa; phylum Chordata; class Actinopteri; order Cypriniformes; family Danionidae; genus Danio; species Danio aesculapii. The sequence continues at coordinate 9,149,063 of NC_079442.1, forward strand.
GGGTTCCCCGGGTTCCTCCCACAGTCGAAAAACATGTAAATTAAGTTAATTGACTAATCCAAATCGGCACTATAGACACGCACCTAGTAAATAGTTATCTCTTAGGAGCAATCACTATCTGTTCATTAGCTACTACAGCAGGGGAGTTCTCGAGATCTACCTGATCTCAAACTCCCCTCTCACCCTGCAAATGAGAGGGAGCCCCGGGCTCGAGGATCTTATGAGCTCAGGGCTCTCTCCTGGGAATGCATGCCAAACAAGCTTTATAATCAATCATCAGCTAAGTGTGAACAGTGGTTTATGGTTTTCTGGGGGTCTAGAAGTGTTCAGGCACAAATTTAATAATTAAATGTAAATCGTATATATCATTGTATAAAATACAACTCACTTTTCTTTAAATGACAAATATTATAATTACCTGTGCCTGAATTAGGGCTGAGCGATATTGAAAAAAAAAAATTATCACGATATCATTTTTCATATCATTAGGTATAGATAATCATTGAATATTTTTTACCAATACATTTAGGCATATTAGGATTTCTTTAACCAATTTATTTTAATTTATCAACATTACTAAGGCAAATTTTAATAGTCAAAAACAAAAATATTTCAACAAAATATCTGATCTCTTTATAATAAAATAAACATGAGTGCTAATGAGACTCTTAAACTTGATAAATAAAATGTTGTTACAAAGCGTGTGCAATGGTGAAGTGTAAACTTTGAACAATCAAAGCAAACTTTAAGGTTTGCTTCAATAATGAAACAATAACTTCAATAATAATGATACAGTAAACCTCAAACTCTGTCAACAACACAAAATATGATAATCAAATCTGAGCTTTCAAGTAAAGGAATCAGCCATAATTATTCAAATACATATTGCAACCTTACAAATTGTGAAGTTGTATGACTACATTACCACTATGCTAAAAAAAAATCTCTCAGATAGTGAGCTAGTGGCTGGGATGCACAAAAAAATAAACCAAAAAGCCACTCTGGTGACATCATTACATCCTTTTTTATTTACAATCTCCTCATTGCTGCTAGCCACCGCACTCATTTTCGCGTGTGTTGTTATTCTGACCTGAAGTGACAAGCATGAGTGCATGGTTTCCTTCATCAATTTCAATGTGCTTTGTGCTCGCGTTCCCCTGGCGTCTCTCACAACTAGGCGACCATCAACCGTTTTCTCAGAGGATGACAAACGGACAAACCATTGCTGCGGCTCTGATACAAGTTTGTGGAGAAAAGTAAAAAGCACTGCAGTGTTTGGATGTGCTGTGTTTGTCTGAGAAAATTAGTCTGCCGTTATTACTGAATGTGTATATTACATACAAAGTGTGAAGCAGATCAGTTAGTTCAACTTATATGAACTGCGGTGCGCTCGCGGTATTCGGATAAGTTCCGATGTTTTCACGCCTGGAAAGTGCACTCGTATCACGTGCACGTTGCTCCCATATGCGCGTCATGCAAATCGCGCACCTCTTTTGGAAATGATAAACTTACACCCTAAGCTTATTGGCATTGCTTCCAAGGTGCGTGCTCAGAAGCCACATTTTAATAAAACTATAGCGATTCATACCCATATTCATAATATTGATTTATCGTCAATATTGACAATGGTGTTCGGTCAATAAATACCGATACCAATTTTATCACCCAGCCCTAGCCTGAATGGTTTAATCTAGGTTGAAATGCTCACATAGTCACAAGCCTTAAAAACACATGCAAACATTCTGATAACTTTATGGTTAAACTTTGCAATTTACTCCAAAAATCATGTGTTTTTCTCCTGGACGAATATAATCCTGACTCGATTTTGCAGATCCTGTGATGTGAATATTGCAGACGCACACATTGCAATATTGATGCTGAAACTATATAATGCGCAGGCTTAGATGACTATTGTCATTGCAATACGTTTGCGAAATGCTGACCTATAATATATTTTTATGGCTTTTTTCCTTCTAGTCTTTCCGAGTTCTAGTTTGTTCCTCTGTCAGTGTGTCAGTATAAATGAATTCCGATAAAAATCTGTACATTTTGTCAAACTGGCTTCTTTGTTAGGATAAAAAAGACTTATCTCTCTTGCCCTTGCATTTTTCTTACAATGTGATGGATGCAAGTTCAACATAAAATCTGGAATGTTGTAACAGCTCAGCTAGGCTGATAACATCAAGGACGTTTCAGAAATGTATTTCTCAGTTTGAAAGAAGGATTGAGTCAGCTGGAGAGGGCAAACTGCTGCTGGAAAACAAGGATGACATCCCCTTTTGTACATTGCATTTTATACAGCACATTTGCTGAAATACTTTATTACAGAGCCAAGAAGAGCTTTTACTGTAAAACATATTACATAAGCTTAACCAAACTGATTGAAGGGGTCACTTATGTGGGAGTACTTCAGCGGCTCAGTGCGTGTATTCTGTATTATCTTGAAATATTGTATTGTACCAGTTCTAACAATATTTGAGCTGTGAATCTGGAGGTAAAAATACCACTTGGATGTGCTGTTTGAATACGTTATAGTTGCATATATGATATGAGAAGACAGTATGTTGACTGACTCCGTTTCAAGTGCAATAACGCTCTTCCAATAACACATTTTTCTCATTCTTCAGTCTTTTGTCCCTCTGTTGTTTTTTTCTCTGCTGTTATTTTTGTTCTCGCTCTCATTTCACCCTCCTAATAAGCACAGATGCTCCCACACGTTGACACTGATCTTTAAACATCTATCGTTTTACGAGTCAGGAGAAATATATCCTCTTCCCTCACTTTCCCTGCCCTCAGCCACCCCCATAGTGAGCCTTTTGCACACTATTTTATTGTATTTTCTGTCTCCCTCCTCCCACTCTCCTCTCCTCCTCTATGTGAAGTCCTAGTTTTGTCCTTCAGCCATCTCTGTGTCTTCCTGTGGGCTTCCAAACTTCAATCCCGGGGCCTCCTCAAACACTGGATTTACAGTTTGCTCTGTAGGTGTTTCTCCAGTTATCCTGCTGCTCATCCCTGGATGCTTCTCTCTCTCCTCTCTCACTTACTCACTCTCTGGCTGTGTCTCAAAGCACAGTGTGCAGCCTGCCTAGATAGCATTTTTTTGTTTGGTTTAGTTTGGTTAGATTCTGTTCAATGTAAAAACGCTGGATATGTTGGCTACCTTTTAGATTCTGAATCGGAATAGTTAGATTTTCAACATCCACATTAGCCAAAAATGCTGTCTTGTTTGGGGGTACAATAGATGTTGAGTGCGCATGATTCATCAATTGTCTACAGTGCCCAAAATAGAAAATAGAGAGCTACAAAATAGATTTAATTAGACAGTACATGAAATGCCTTAAATTCTGTCACTGTAGACAGATCAGTTGGTTTAGAGTTCAAGGTTCCTATTATATATTTGACGTACACACATACATGCATACAAACAGTGCAGTGCCAGCTGACACACGAGTGTTTATAGCTAGTTTTAGGCTAGCACAGGTATCATGCTCATGTCCTGGGCACGTTGTTTAAATATCAACTGGACATACTGGTCTGATGGGCATACTGGTCCATGGGCATACTGGTCTGAAAAGGAGGTGTTTTAAAGGATTACGAAACACCAAAATGCATTTTTTGAGATGTTGACAGTCATATATGTGTCCCACTTTGGTAAAAACACTATTAGGCCTCATATATTTCACAAAAAAGTGAAAATTGGTTGTTTTTGCATTGTTTAGAGCAAATTCATTCTTCTGGTTTAAAAATAAATTTTGAAGCTACGTCATGGCGATGAGATCTTTGTGTAAATTCCAGCATGGGGATTGGCTGTCTGTACCGGCCGGTACAAAGTGACGTCATTGAGTGAACGAGATGCAACTTCATTAACAGAGTTTGATGTAATGCGTTCCACAGTAACGCGTTACTGTATTCTAATTACATTTTTGGGGGATGCAGTAATGTAACTAATTACATTTTAAAATTTGTGTAATTTGATTACAGTCACTAAAGTAAATGTAATTGCATTACTTACGTTACAAATATAGATTTTAGAAGAAAAAATGCATTTTTAAATCACATTTTCCACTGCAACGTCAAATAGTTGATGTCAAGTGGTTGCTTCTTCAAGTCAAAATACAGGCATTACTTTGATTTCAATGAGCACTTGAACAGAAAGGATTCTACTACAATATTTGTCACCAAGCAGGACACCAGTGCCAAAGACACAGCGGTCCAACTCAGCCTAAGCAGGTTAATTTTGATTTTTGTGCAGGATCGGGATTAAGGCTATCTTCTGAATGTAAAGAGAAGTGTAACAGCTTATGGAGCCATTCACATATTGCATACTGGGAGCACAAATTGCATGCACGCACGCACATATGGAGCGCATATTGCAAGTGCTCCAGGCGCACCCAGTTGAAAACCGTGAGTCACGTGACAAGAACTGACCGATCTGATTCATGCTTCAGACTCATCCTCAGACAAACACAAAACACTCAAACACTGCAGTGATTCTGCATACTATAGATGTCAATGGTTACCAGTTTTACCCAGTTTTCTTCTAAATGTCTTCTTTTGTGTTAAAAAAAGACAAACAGGTTTGGAATGTGAATGAGTTTTGGGTGAACTCTAAGTCTTGAATACGTCAAGCTGCTGAGATCCACCCATTGTAATGTATTTCAGTGAATATTAAATGACTGAAAGAGCTGCAGTTTATTTTGTATTTTATAGGTATATTTTATACGTTTTAAAAGTAACTTCAAAGTAATTTGTAATCTGGTTACTTTTTACATGAAGTAATTAGTAATGCAATCAGATTACAATCTTGCTGTAGTAATCAGTAATTTGTAACCTATTACTTTTTTAAAGTAACTTACCCGACACTGTTCATTAATATGTAAGATGTAGCTTCAAAGACTCCTTTTACCTGTTACAGTGTTCAGACAGATGCCACATTGTGTTGCCAACCGTAATTCAAACAAGTAGAAGAATTGTTCGGAGACATGGGTCATCAGTGTTGCGATTATAAATGTGCCGCAACCAGCTCTCACAAAAATATGTTTGCAAGGAACATTTTTCGAGAGCTTTTCGAATCTGGAAATAGTGAAATCCAGATTTGCCACTCGTCTTCTTTTAAAAAAGACGTGGTTCCAGTTCATTTTGATTGTCCTGTCTCTACAGATTTGATAAATGTGAGATCAATGTTCTTTGTTTATGTTTATGCAGATGGCAAAATTAGTTCGTATCGTCAGCAGTACTCTTTAATTTTTAAAGATATACCTTAGTCAAAATGATTTAGTTACTAAGTTTACAGTAATATCACTACCATATTATGGACTGAAAATCCTCCACTTTCACACAGCTCTCAGATCCACTGTAAATGCTGCTGTCCGAATCACTGTCTATCTCCCCTGTGTCTGTGTTTGTGTTACAGCTGTGAAAATCAGCACGTGCATGCAATGAAACTTCCCTTTTCATGCAAACCCTTCCCTCTTTTGCCACGCGACACTCCCACATTGTTATTGCATTTCTATTTTGAGACAACTGAAATAGACCACACTATTGACCAATTAAAAGCTGGTCTAAAGTCAATAGCACAGTTATTTAAAGAATTAGGAGTTAGTGATATGTGCCTATATACACACATGTACGCATTGCTTATTACACACACAGGAGCACACAGCAGTGCACAAACATATTTAGATATTACAAAATAAAGGGGTACGCACTTCCATTTCTCATGCTTTTTCACTTCAGGGGGCTTGTGCATGAGCAAATTTCTTTCTTCGCTAGTGAAGCGTTCAGTTTTTCCACTTGCAAAGTCTGCCGTGTAAATGACCACAACTCACTGTTAAAGGGTGTTAATGTTATGCCCAAAAGACACCCATAACTCATTAAGAAAATAAAGACAACCATTTTAGACCATGTTTTCCCATCCTTAAAAAGGCAAAAGTGGATTCAGGCAACTGGGCGCTTTAGACCATGCCCTTAGGTCATTAAAATAGAGGCCCAAATGTTAGATATAAATGGCCAATTAACACCCAAAAATACTGTTTTGGTTGGAAGCTCACTGTATTTTGTGTACACTGAAAATTGTAATGCCAATAATGCTTTAAGTACAGAGGTTCAGATTGAATATTAAAAGATTATGACACCTAAAATTAATTCTAGGTTGGTACTGTAGCTCACAAGAGTGTGCATTTAAAGTTTTAATATTCCAATTCCCTAAAATGCTGTAAATGTCGACAAATAATGACAACGACACTGGGAGTTTAGAATAAAATCTAATTTATAGTGTGCTTAAGTGTAACCCCAGTGGTGATCATAAGGCACCAGACAATGCTAGAATAATGGAAATGCTAGAAATCATGCCGTTTGGGGAGGATTTGGAAACCACAGAGTTAGGACCAAGAAACAGCAGGCCGGAGATCAGTCGTCAATCAATATCAGCCCATTGGTGAGCATCGTGGTCTGGTTAGTTTTTGAATTACGCCATTACACACACTGGCTCTATTGTTAGCTCATGCTGGTGCCAGTTCATCATGATTAATTTGGCATCTGGGCAGTTGGATGATCAGTTTAGCAAACTAATCAACGCACCAGAATAAACGCAAAAAAATATGAAAGCGAGCTAAGAGATTAAGACAGCACAGACTGAAGGCTGTTCCAGCGTTCTGTCATCTTGCAAACATTTCAATATGTGACATGAGCTGTCTGAAATGAAAAAGGTTTTAATTAAGTGTATTTATATTCTACATGGTAAGCAAGCATAATTTTGTGCTAGTATTAATGTTTAACCATAAACATATGCAGCCCTTAATTTGGTTTTCTTCCTTAATCACACTCAAGCCCATTGGAAACACGTGTCTGGAAATACATTGCTCTGGGTATATTTTGCTGCACGTTTCAGATGGCAAATCCACTAGAACGTGCTGCCTATATTTTTGTGAATCTGAAATTAATTTACTACGGTACGTTTTGTTATAGGTTTCGGATAAATGGCCATAAAAAAACGGGGTGGCATGGTGGCTCAGTGGTTTGCACTGTCGCCTCACAGCAAGAAGGTCACTGGTTCGAGTCCCGACTGGGTCAGTTTGCATGTTCTCCCTGAATTGGCGTGGGTTTCCTCCAGGTGCTCTAGTCTCGCCATGGTTATATTTATTGAAAATAAATAAATATATTTAAATGTATTTAAAATATATATTTCAAATGTATATATTTAAATATTTAAAATATATATAAAGTCAACCACATAGCATCATTATTTCTCTGGGGATTGGGAGGGGGTGCATTTATGGTGGTTCGCCCAGGGTGCCATTTAAACTAGAACTGCCACTGCTGGGTACTAGTGGATAGGTAGCTTAACCTTTTAGTCGAGACATTCAAAATTAATTTTTTAGACAAACAAAAAAGAATTCAAAGGTAGCTTGGGCATTATAATACCATATTTTAGTTTACTTATAATGCCTGAATGTCATCTTTTGGTTTGTAGTTTGCTATGTTGTTATATTAAAGTCAAATCTTCAACAGCTTATGTTGAAAAAATTATGTCTAGGTAGACTTTTCTGATATGCCAATGATGCAAATGCTGTCTAAGTACTTCAGGCATTTTACCTGGTTTTGAGACCAGTTTTGGTTTCGTTATTTTTGCTTTTTTCCCTCACTATAAGGCCAATTTCCTGACCCTACAGTGTGCCAAAGAAAAAGCAGGCGATTAAAGCACTAGAAAGATTTAGGGACAGAAAAAAGATAAACGGAGGTGTGAGGGAACCAGAGAGTATAAATAGAGGACTCTGCAGCAAAAGAGGATTGAGTCTTTCTTTAATTACAGTTAAGTGTGTCAGGAACGAGATGGAAATCAAGCCTAATCTCAGAGCTTGGAGAAAAGCAATGACTTTTACGCATTAAATGTGTGAGTGAAACGGAAATGGAGTCCCCTCAGGTGAGCCTATTACTCGTGCTTTAGCAGATGGGTGCAGGCTGCGGTGTGGGGGGGTAATAAAAGTGCCTCTGCTGAGGAGCTCTTACTGTTGGTGTTGCGTAATCTTCCCACAGGAACCGAATCTCTCTCCCGCTGCCTTTAATTCAGTCTCTGTCACAAAACATTTACAGAGCGAAGATGCAGTTTAATCCCACCTGAATAATAATCTGTAATGATATTTCACATGATTTGCGCATATGCTGTATATTATTGACACTGCGTTGACTTTAAAGGTCGTCTGAGGAGTTACTTTCCATCATTGTGCAAAGAAATATTGGATTTATCCACATAAAACAAACAAAATGAGGTCTGGTTGCTTCAGCAAAGGAATGAACAAACATGCAAGTGGTAATTTACTATGTCTATCGCCCACTTACCTGCTTCAGGACTGAGCAAATGTTATGTCTCCTAATTAATATTCATGAGTCTAGCTGTTAAGGTTTAGAATGATTCACCAAGTGCATTATCACCACAGACATCTAAACATTATAGTATGTGTTATATAAAAAACAAGGAGCAATTAATTAGCGTTTAAGTTATTTATAGGCTTATTTGGATTTTATTTATGTTTCTTACAAGGCTAATATATTTTGCAAGGTTGTAATGAACAGATTAGTTCATGAGACTAATTAAAGGAAAAGTGTTGAAGTTTTCTGACAAGAGTGTGACAGAATTCTGCTAATAATTATATGAGTAACATGCATTTATTTTTGTTTTGGCTTGATTTTCTCAGATCATTTAATATCCCTTTCCTGGATTTACATAACAAACACTTGCTTTCATACATTCAGTACATATGTAAACTACCAAATGAAATATTGTCCACCTGTTAGGGAAGCAGACGGACAAACAAGGTGAGTAGATGAATAACGGTGTTTATTTACAACAGTGAGCACACAAGGAGAACTGAAGAAAAGTGACTGGATTTTGGTTGTGTTGAGGATCCTTTGAGGCAGATTAGATGACAGACACCGAGGGAGACCGAATGCACACACCAGAGGGCTTGAGGGGAAGACAGACTGACGATAAACACAAGGCAGACAGGATACCGGGAACACTGGACAGACTAGGAGAAACAGAGAGTAGGTAAGTACAATATTTCTGAGATCGAGGGTTAGTGATTACCAGGAGGTGTTCACTCAGAGTCCGCTTCGTAGGAACGAGACCGGACAATGAGTGAAGTGAAGGTGTGTGCTTATATAGTGTGTCTGAGTGATTGGGTGCAGCTGTGCGTGGTTAATACTCAGGTGAAGGTGATCGTTGCGTGATGCTGGTGGAAGAGCCTGGCCAATCCGTGACATTACCCCCCTCCCCAGGGCCCGCTCCTGAGGGCCTAAACCTCCGACGCCGTGGTGGTCTACCACGTCCACGAGGTGCTGGGAACTCAGGGTGATTGGAGTGGAACTCCTTCATAAGTGCTGGATCCAATATATCTGATCTGGGGACCCAAGACCTTTCCTCTGGACCATATCCCTCCCAGTCGACAAGGTACTCCAGATGACCACCACGACGTCGGGACCGCAGGATGTCCTTGACCTTATAGATGGACCCTTCTTCCAACATCAGTGGGGGAGGAGGTTCCTCTTCATGGCCAGGCTCTGTGGAGGGAATCAGAGGGTCGTGAAAGGGTTTGAGGAGTGACACGTGGAATGTGGGGTGGATTCTGTATTGTGGTGGAAACTGTAACTTAAACGTGACGGGGTTGACCTGTTCCAGGATGGTGAAGGGACCAACAAATCTGGGACTTAGTTTTCGGGAGGGCAGTCGTAAGCGGATATCTCGGGTGGAGAGCCAGACTTTCTGCCCTGGAGTATAGATGGGACCTGGAATCCTCCTTTTATCTGATACCTCCTTTGCTCTGCGTACTGCCCTCTGGAGATGGTGATGAGCGTCATCCCAGACCCTCTCGCTCTCCCGGAACCAGTAATCCACAGCGGGGACATCAGATGGTTCGCCATCCCAGGGAAAGAGTGGAGGTTGAAATCCTAGGATGCACTGGAATGGCGTAAGTCCGGTGGTAGGTTGCCGCAGGGAATTCTGGGCGTATTCCGCCCAGCCCAGAAACTGGCTCCAGGAGTTTTGATGACCGTGACAGAAGGTCCTGAGGAACCGCCCCACTTCCTGAATTTTCCTCTCGGTCTGGCCGTTGGTCTGTGGGTGGTAGCCAGACGAGAGGCTTACGGTCACACCTAGGAGTCTGAAGGCTTTCCATAGTCTGGAGATGAATTGGGGTCCTCGGTCCGAGACTATATCTTCTGGTACTCCAAAATTTCGAAAGACATGGTTGAACAGGTTTTCGGCGGTCTCTAGGGCTGTGGGCAGACCCTTCAACGGAATTAAACGACAGAACTTAGAAAAATCGATCCACAATGACTAAAATACAAGTATTACCTTCGGATGATGGGAGATCTGTCATGAAGTCAACTCCTAGGTGTGACCAGGGGCGGTTCGGGATGGGCAAGGGATGGAGTTTACCTGCAGGCAGATGGCGAGGACTCTTTGACATAGCGCATTCCCTACAGCCTTGGACGTATCTCCTCACATCCCTCGCCATGTTCGGCCACCAAAAGCGTTGGGAAAGCAACGAGAGGGTGTTGTTGGCCCCGGGATGCCCTGTGCCCAAAGATGTATGGCTGGAATGAATAAGATCTACCCGTTGGTTTTCAGGGATGAAGCGTCGATTGGGGGGACAGCCCGGCGGAATCCTCGAGTCTGGAGTGGCGACGACTGTAGGAGCGGACCAGGTGATGGGACAAACAGAAATTTGTTCTGGGAGGATCTTGGCTGGTGTTTCTATGATTTCCGGCTGATCATAAATTCTGGAAAGGGCGTCTGCTCGGACGTTCTTTGATCCTGGTCGGTAAGAGATTGAGAATTGGAATCTGGAGAAAAACAAGGACCACCGGGCCTGACGAGGACAGAGTCTTTTAGCTTCTTTGAGGTACTGTAGATTTTTATGGTCAGTAATCACCTGGAATGGATGTTTGGCTCCCTCCAGCCAGTGTCGCCATTCCTCTAGAGCGAGCTTGATCGCTAGTAGTTCTCGATTCCCGATGTCATAGTTCCTTTCCACCGGGCTGAGTTTCCTGGAGAAATAGGCGCATGGATGGAGTAATGCTGGTGTACCGTGGTATTGAGACAGAATGGCTCCCACTCCAGTGGTCGACGCATCCACTTCTACCACGAAAGGTAGGTCAGGATCAGGGTGAGTCAGGAGTGGAGCTTGAGTGAAGGATTGTTTGAGATTGTGGAAGGCTGCGGCGGCTTCGGGAGGCCAGGAGAGTTTCTTGGGTTGTTTTCGGAGTAGGTTGGTCAGCGGAGCGGTGATGAGACTGTAGTTGTGGATGAAACGTCGATAGAAATTGGCAAATCCTAGAAATCGTTGGAGTCCTTTAATGGTTGTGGGTTCTGGCCAGGAGACAACGGATGTGACCTTCCCCTCGTCCATGCGAACCCCATTTTGGTCGATGTACCCTAGGAACTGAACAGAAGGTAAGTGGAATGAGCATTTCTCTGCCTCGAGGTACAATTGGTGCTCTCTGAGGGTTTGTAGGACCTCCGCAACGTGGTGGCGATGTTCAGCCTCACTCCGGGAGTAAATCAGGATATCAATGTAGACTATGACTGAGAGGTGGAGGAACTCCCGGAGGACTTCATGGATGAAGTTTTGGAATACGGAGGGGGCGTTGACCAGACCATAGGGCATGACCAGGTACTCATAGTGCCCTGTAGGGGTCACAAACGCCGTCTTCCATTCGTCCCCCTCGCGTATTCTTACCAGATTGTAAGCGCTGCGGAGGTCCAACTTAGTGAATAGCTTTGCTGATCGGAGTTGTTCCAGGGCCACAGGGACGAGAGGAGGCGGATATCTGAATTTGATTGTACCTTGATTCAGGACTCGATAGTCTATACAAGGCCGCAACCCTTCATCCTTCTTGGCCACGAAGAAGAAACTTGAGGCCGCGGGTGACGTGGACTGACGAATATACCCCTGACTCAGAGCCTCATGAATATACTCCTCCATGGCCTTAGTTTCCGGAAGGGACAACGGGTAGATCCTACCTTTGGGCATAGGAGCATCCGGAAGCAGGTCTATTGCGCAGTCCCATGGCCGATGTGGAGGTAGCTGGGAAGCTCTCTTGGGGCAAAATACGTCCTCGTATGCGGAGTAGATTTTCGGGATCTGGATGGATCGTTTATCGACTGGACTTTCGACAGACGTGACGTAGACGGTAAGGGGTCTCTGAAGTTGAAAGGGTAGGTCGGGAAAACAACTGGATCTGCAGTCTTCACCCCATCTCTTTATTTCTCCTGTGCCCCAAGAGAGGATGGGATCGTGCTTCACCAGCCACGGGCGCCCTAGGATGATATCCATAGATGCACCCTCCAGAACCAGAAATTGAATCTCCTCTTTGTGGAGCAATCCCACTTGGAGATTGATAGGTTCACATTTACGATGGATACGTGCCTGGGAATGGATATTGTTGGTTATGGGTTGAATCTGGTAGACGTGCGTCGAGGCTTCGGTGTTAAGCTGGAGGTGGCGACAGAGGGCGTATGAGATAAAATTTCCAGCTGACCCGGAGTCGATGAGGGCCGTGACTGAAACAGATACAGAAGGGGTAGTTAACTGGACATTGGTGGTGAGAGGATGCATTTTTTCAATGGGAGAACTGAACACACTCACCAAGGGACGTGCTGGACGAATGGGACAGTCCAGTCTAACATGTCCTTCGGCTCCACAGTACATACACAGACCCCGGGTCAGCCTCCTCTGTCGCTCAGCGATCGTGAGTCTACCAGATTCTACGATCATTGGTTCTGGTTCTGGAGGGACGGCTGGCTCTGGCGAACGGAGGAGTGCTTGGGGTACTGGCGGAAGATCATGCTGGTAGACCCTCAGACGATCAGAACAGCGGAGAGATTGTTGAATGAATTTCTCCAACCCCATGGTATCGTCGAGGGCTGCCAGTTGTAATCGGAGGCTGGGCTCCAATACGAGCCGGTAGGTGGTGAGGAGAGATCGCTCATTCCATCCACTAGCAGCAGCCAGAGTGCGGAATCGGAGCGCATAATCCTGAGTGGACATGGCTCCCTGTTTGAGATGGTATAACTGTTCTCCGGCTGCTACTTCTGCATCTGCGCGACCAAAAACCTCCTTAAAATATTTGGTGAACATTTGAATGGAGTTTGTTACCGGCCCAGACTGTTGCCAGATGGTTTCTGCCCACCGAAGAGCCGATCCAGAGAGAAGGGAGATGATGAACGCAATTTTGGACCGATCTGTGGGATATAACTCAGGTTGCATGGTAAATACCAGAGAACATTGTAACAGAAAACCATTGCACTCCTCCGCCCCGCCAGAGTAGGGCGCTGGTCGAGCCATGGGACTGGATGAGTGGGTGGACGGTGAAGAAGTGCTCAGTGCTGGTGGTGCTTCGGGAAGTGGAGCAGATGGTGACAAGACTCTCTTCAGCGAGTCCACCAACTCCTGAATGGGATCGTGAGTGCTCATGCTGTTGATTGTAGTAGGTCCGGTCTTCTGTTAGGGAAGCAGACGGACAAACAAGGTGAGTAGATGAATAACGGTGTTTATTTACAACAGTGAGCACACAAGGAGAACTGAAGATAAGTGACTGGATTTTGGTTGTGTTGAGGATCCTTTGAGGCAGATTGGATGACAGACACCGAGGGAGACCGAATGCACACACCAGAGGGCTTGAGGGGAAGACAGACTGACGATAAACACAAGGCAGACAGGATACCGGGAACACTGGACAGACTAGGAGAAACAGAGAGTAGGTAAGTACAATATTTCTGAGATCGAGGGTTAGTGATTACCAGGAGGTGTTCACTCAGAGTCCGCTTCGTAGGAACGAGACCGGACAATGAGTGAAGTGAAGGTGTGTGCTTATATAGTGTGTCTGAGTGATTGGGTGCAGCTGTGCGTGGTTAATACTCAGGTGAAGGTGATCGTTGCGTGATGCTGGTGGAAGAGCCTGGCCAATCCGTGACACCACCATGGTTGCATTTCTTTGTTTTAATACAGTAAAGTGTTTATTATTCCAGTGATTGCAGTTCTTATGTTTTTAGTTGCCATTAAATCTGTGTTCATGAATTTGATACTTCATTTGACACTAAATATTGAAACCATGTTTTTTTTTTATAAAAGTCTTTGATAAAGAGAAAGTTCAAAAGAACTTCGTAACCTTTTTTTTTAGCAACGTTAATGTTTAGAATGTTTAGAATGTTTAATGTGTCAGCATAATAAAACTCAATTAAAAGAAAAAAATCAGTACTGAACGCAACATTAAAAACCAATAACATAAAAGCTACTGTGCTACTGGTATTTGTCCCAAACTGTCGTAGGCCAGTCACAATAATCTATATATCGACTTATCACACAACACAGGGACATGAGCTCAATCATTTTTGGTAATGTAATATATATTGCTTATACATAAAAACCAACTCTATCTCTATTGGATGTGTCAGTGTTAGTATGGTTAAAAAACACTATAGTATTTACCATATATTACTATAGTATATTTTCACATAAACAACTGAAAATAGATCTGGTAGCAGATATCGCAGTCTCTATTAATTTTTACCTTGCACTTTTTTTGTTAACATTTATTATTTATTTAGGATATACGTTTTCACATTCTGATTTCTGTGCCTAGTTATTAAAATGTTAAAATCACTATAATTAAATATAAAATATATTAAATACAAACTATATGTTCTTTGGAAAAGTGTACTTGCATTGTGATGTTATTATATTGTAAATCTGACATTATATAATGAGTGGCATAAAATGGTCTTAAAATGAGAATTATATAATTTATCGCAGGGGTCTCAAACTCAAATTAGTGGGGGGCCATTTCAGTGTCTGAGAATAAATAGCAGGGCTGGTGGCAGTTCTAGTTCAAATGGCACCCCCCTCCAAAAAAGAAAAAAAAAAACTAGAACCACATTGAAATTATGTGGTTGACTTTTTATTACTCCCATTGAAACACATGTAATTGTCTCAAACAAACAATTTAGACAGCACACAAACAACCTGAAATATTACAATTTCATTACATTTAGACCTTTCTTGCCCTTTTTGCTACAAATTCATCAATTACATTATCATATAGCCCATTAAAGTAACCCAAGCCAATAGTATCTGGATGCAGCCTTTATGACGCAAGCTGAGATTACAATGCTCAGAGATGCAATGACAGACACAATGCAGTCAATGGAGCTAGTGACATCACTGTGACGGTAGGGTTAGGGGTGGGGTTAGGTGAGTCCATTATAAAGCATCGGATCCAGCTCAGATCGCATCTGTACCGAGTCTGCGATTAGCATTCCTCTCAACCCAGGGGTGTTGCTAGGCATAATAATAAACACAATATATCGTACAACAAAAAAATAGACATCGTGACTGGTCTGGTTGTGACCACAGCAATGCACCAAATTAGCAGCCATTCACAAAGAACACATCATTGTGTCTGAAACTGCGAGATGCAGTGCATAGTAGTTCCGCTATGTTGCCAACTTGCTACTCAGACACTCACAACACTAGTCCTGCCTAAAAGTTTTTCTGATTGGTCAATTAGCGCTGCTGCAGGCAAAAGTTGAAGCTATTTTATCTTAACACGCCATCTAAAAAAAAACACAGTGCTCATGTCCAAGGTGCAGCAAGAGACGCACATCCCTCAATCGTGTTTACATAGAAAAAAATGGAAATATAAGATTCTCTCATCTTGAGCTGACATGAGTTCTTTCTTTATACACGTGCACAAGATTGAACATTTGTTGTTTGCTGCACCTGCTGTTATGGATGACATTTGCTGGCATTTTCATTAAAGGAGATTTCAGTTTGGAAGCTTATACACAATTACTGCTTTTCTGTTGTTTTAGGAGAGGGTTGGGCTCAATCTTTAAAAGTTTAATATGCATTCGCCTAATTACAACATTTATGTATTTATTTATTTTTTATTTTGTACATTGTCATCACAAGTAGCTTTTCAGTTCTGTAGCTTCTGCTTGTTCAAAATAAACAAGCAAGCATTGGGGATTTGTTGCTATTTCCTGTTGTACCGAATCAAACATGTACCTTTTCCTTTTCTTACTTTTTCCACTATGAAACCTCCATAACAACAATGTTGTAAGAGTTAAAATCCTGACAGCTAGCTTGACAACCACACATTTCAGAACTAATGTCGGAGTAGTCAATTATGAATTGTGAATTAAGCACATTTTCTTTCCTAAACACTTAAAAGTAACTCAACACTACAACAAACTAATTCAAAATATTTCAATTAACATTCAAATGACAGATAGAACCGGTTAGATTAGAAGACAATCTGGGGGTAGAACACAGGACCCTTAGAGCTAACTATAGTGTCTGCAGGTCAGAGAAAAGGACAATCAGAACCAGATAGAACAGCTTGGGACTAGAACATCAGCCTACTGTCATACTCTACAACTCCCACTCTTTTGTGTTTTCCCTGGATTCTTCTGAGAAATTGTGCATGTGCCCTTGTCTTGCTGCCAACCCGATTTTCCCAAATAGGACATGTTCCTGTATTAACATCAACAAACAGCCAATCAGAATTAAGGGATATGTTTAATTTTTATGTTAAATTTAGGCTTACGGTTAGGTTTATGCACTTCTACATAATTGTTATCCAACTACTAGTCCCCTCTGATTTTAGGAATAATTTGCAGTTATGGTTGGGTTTAGGGGTAGAGAATAGGTTTACATTTTCCAACAAAAATGATGTTCCAGGATCACAAAGTCATGATGTGCGTATCTCGCCATCCTCAACTTTCTTAACCATGCCTGTCTTCACACGTTTTCATTTGGATTGTGTTCTGGGGCACATTTGAGAAGCGGTAGGATTTCATGAGGCGATACATATCCAGGTGGGTTGGAAACACATGGCACATCCATGTAGACCATGCGGAGTGAATGGATTAGCATCAGTGAGTGAATCTGCAGGTGGATCATCTAGAGGGGGTGGACCATCCAAATCTTCTGCAGTGGCAGGCTGGAAAATGTCTTGGTTATATGGAAAATCCCAGAGGTGTGATGCTGCGTGGTGTCACAGCTGACATAAAGGCCTCATTTAAATTTAACTTTAACATGTCTTACTTTACCCCACTGCCACATTTTCTGCCACATTAAGATCTTTCTTAGCAATTCAGGCTAATCTTCAGCTAGCATCATCACATGGTTTTATATTTTGATAGTTCATCAAGTTTTTCCACTTGATTCAATTTGATTTTAAACACTAAATCAAACAGTTGTTTAAGTTGACTGCAAAAAAATTACTTTTACATGCCAAAAACAATATTTTTGTGTCATGAATCATCAATTCCTGTCCTTTATGGTCAAGGGGAAATGGAAGGGGCTTGAAAACTATAAAGTGGTATATAAAATGCATTGCCTAGAAACAGAGAGTGTCAGATTATACGATGTGTCACATTACCCCATTTATTGGGACCAAACTGTTTTTATTTATTCAAATCTAGCCAGCACATTTTACACCTTTAAAGGAAACGTTGAACAAATGTTGTACCTTGTTGTTGTTGCCATGGTGAAATGAAAGGGTTTGGCTCAGCATGCTTGACTGCTGTGGCATTACCAAAGCTAAATGCTAACGTGCTACAGATGGAGTGACTCACGCAGCACAGCTGGTTTATTGAAGTGTGTGTGTGAGTGAAGACTCCACTGATTCTTCATTCTTCCTCAGAGATCCAGCGGTAAGTGACTGGAAATCCTTCCAAGCAGAACATGTGAGTGGCCATTTGCAGTGGAAGCAGGCAGGAGTGCTTATATGCTGCATGTGGAGCGCTATTGAATGTCAGCTGAATAGCAAATATCATGAGCGCATACAGTATGAAAGGGACCTAATAAAAGAGTCATGGAGGGAAAATACCAAACGCATAATGAGCAGACTTGCACAATATGAAGATTTCAGTCACTGTATTGGTTTATGTAAGCCGCTGGGATGCTGGGAGTCTTCAGCTGCACGTTCAGGGAATCGAGTGCTCATTCTACACCTCTCTCTCTCTCGCTCTATTTCTCATTCACACATCCTACAATGCTGCTTTTTTACATTCCAGAAGCACAACCATTATTGCAATGACTATTGAACGGCTTCCCTAATCTAGACTAATATTCATGTTCAAAGTGCACTCAGAAATGTTTTAATATTTATTTTTATAAGTAAATAGTAAGTTTAAAATAATAATAATAATCTGAATATTCTCGTAACATTCAAAATTATATTTAAATGAAAATAAAATCTTGGTAAGCGAAAGACGAGAGCAAATACTTAAAGGTAATGTTACATTTTATAATTTCGCTAACTTTCTGAAACAAGTGGCATTACAGTTTTAAAAACTTTAATGATCAATGTATAAACAACATTTCCGATAACATTTTGAGAATGTTTTTAAAGACAAGCTAACTCTGAATGGAAAGAATCTAGCCACAACGTTGACCAAAGTTCTGAGAATGTTCACTGGCAGTTGGCAGGAATCGACTAAATTAAGAAAAAAATTTTTTTGCATAATATATTGGTAGCATATTATGAACTTATATTTCTAATATATAAATATAATATTTATATTTGGGCTGTGCGATTTAGCAAAAATATCTAATTGCTATTTTTTTTTTGACAGATTTGTGATTTAATTTTGTAGTCAAGTTTTCTACTCAAATTAAGGAGATGTAGCTTATTATACGAACAAAAAATAATTATTTAAAAAATACAGAACACCCAGCAAACTAATATGGCTGATAAGAACCTTTCTGTAGCTTATATCGTCTAAAACAAAATAATTTTCATAGATGCTACACAAAATATTATGACATTAAAGGTATAGCTGTGGTACTCCAAAATGGCTAAAATAGATGCGAGACGGAAGTGTATATCTCCTGTCATGCATCTCTGCATGAGTTTTTAAAATCCCTCTAAGGTCACTGCATTTAAAGGCACCGTGTCTTTAGCGAGGTAGTGTGTTATGGCATTAGTTATCTCCTGGGTAGGGTTGCACCGGCTGTAAGTTTTTCTTAAACTAAAAGTCTACGGCTTTTTAACTACTAGCTAGGTTGTAACTAAATTTGTTAACATGTTCTTAAAGCAAACCATAGGTAGTAGGTCGTAACCTTTCTGTAAAGTCATGCGTAGTCGCATTGAATGACATAATATCCAATAAGAAGCATTTAAATCGTTAAACTGCTTTAAAATTCCGCAACTAATGCATCTCTATATAACTGTCCTATAAAAATAAAATGACAGATGTTATTTTTTAGAGTAAATTACATTATAGTCAGTCACTACAGACGATGCACATACCTGCATTGCAAGTCGTGAAAGCAAGCAAAATACACACATAAAGTTAACAAAACATTAAACTTAATTGTGACTTTGAAACTTAATTGTGACTTTTGAAAATATTTCCATATTACCAATGTTCTGCTTTTCTTTGATATTAATTCATCTAATAATGCTTCTGAAGTGGCAGATGCCATCATCCCACTTGTCCGCGCTTTCCTGTTTGTGTTTTTTTGTGTGTGGGTGTTCTGCATAGTTCGGTTGCGCAATTCTGATTGGGCAGAATTAAAGTGTGCTCACTCAATTGGCTAGTAAGACTGTCACACACAGACGCCACACACGCATTTGCTCTGGCCGGGGGAAATAAAATAATACATATTTCATATCGCAGCCTTGGGATTAGCTAGTCGCAACGTTTCAAATCGCGATTTGGATTCGATTTATCGCACAGCCCTAATTTATATATTTATATTTTAAGCATATTAATATTTATATCAATATTTGTATATTTATTTGTTTATTAACATGAATTATTAAATATGTAATAGTCAAATTAATATTAAAATTAGTGCATACATTATGTTCATTATATTTTTATGTATGCCCCGTGTGCGAATTATACATTGACGCTCTTCTTGGGGTCAACTATTCGGTAATGTTAGTTTGTGTAATACATGCTTTATCAAATGTATGTATTTATTTCAATGACGTCTAATTTATTAATAAAAGTATTTAAGTTAGTGTTTTTGTGGGCTATCTAGTGATTCTGACCTGATTATCTATTTTGGCTTACTTTAGGTCAAACTATACAAATAATGTGTCTAATTTGACTTTACTTTTAGGCAATATGTAGAAATAAGAAGTCTTGTGAACTCATCCGGTGTCTAACAGTGCTCTAAATATGCCAGTTTCAGACTGTTGAATGACTTTTTTCTCACATAGACTAATTGGCGTGATTATGCATTCAGAATGGTATGAACCGTTAAAGGGGTGGTCAAATGGATATCTATTATTTTACTTATTAAAATTATTATTTAAAATACAGATCTAAGTTAACTTATCCTCAGATTCAAAGAGTTGACCACCCCATGCATCTTGTTCTGACAGTCTTCAAAGGGGATCAAGCCTTAATTAGGGAGGTCAATCCCCCCAAATCCCCCTGTAATTCGCACCCTGGTTATGCCACAGTTCAACAGTCATTTCAGCTTTATCATTAAACACAATGATAATTTTATAAAACGGTCAAATCTTTTATCTGTACAGATCATCTAAAATTTTCTGATTTTTATTTCAACAAAAAATATGGATTTTGCATATTGCGGCTCTTGATATGGGAGTATTAGTTCAGGACAACTTTTCTCCATAATCACAAATGAAAACATTACTGAGTGTGCCTTTAATATTCATGTGAATAATGGGTTTTTTTAATGTGCATTCCATTTTGCCTGTGTAAGTGTATGTGCTGCTAACACCCATTTTTGAGTTGATCTCATAATTATTAACATTTTATGGTAACGTTTTAGATACATTTTACAAAAGTATAGTGAATTTACGATGTGTGTGCCTGTAAGTGTACCTAAAAAGAAGGTATGTGTGGATATAAGAAAACAAATTGTAATATTTGGATGATGTTTTTTTATATAGGGCTACCATGAGGTACATATTCTGTTATTAAATAATCATTATGGAAACAACAAAGCTGGTTGATGTGATTAGTTTCTGTTAATTTATGACTCAAGTTTATAATAAAAAAAAATCTGAAATATTCCTTTAGGTCAGGTTCACCCAAACTCAGTCCTGGAAGGCTGGTGTCCTTCAAAGTTTAGTTCCAAAATCAATCAGACACACTTGGACTAGCTAATCAAGCTCTATAGGCTTTCAAGAAACATCTGTGCAGGTGCGTTGAGGCAAGTTGAAGCTAAAATCTGCAGGACACAGAGTTTGAGCACCCCTGTTTTAGAATAAATATGTACCAAACATTACATTTTGTTCCATTATACTTAACCATTACAGAAATGTACACTGTAAATTCACTATTCTGTATTTGCCTGGTTATTTACGGATTGTATTCTAAAGCGTTACCAACTTTATTAATTACAATCCCATTACAGTGTCTGATCAGCTCTCTAACTTTTCTCTGTATGGTATGAACTGCTTTTGCTTGTTATGCTTGTTTATTTCTGCTATCGTCTGCTTATCTGCTTCTTTCTCTGTCTGTCTCTGTCCCCTATATTTGCTCTCTATTCGTCTTTCCATCCCTGTCTGTGTGTCTCTCAGAGGTGTCAGACTACACTCATCCTCCAGCTGCTCCACACTCACTCATCTCTCCTCAGCCTCCACCTTCAGTCTCCATCCGCTTACTAAAAGCCACAGTCACCATCAGTTCTGCTGCCCTTCCAGACTGGGCAGACCCGAGCCAGTCTCCAGCAAGTGCTCAGAGCGGGCGAGGTAAGGGCCACAAAAGATACAAAATCCATTAGTTTGCTGTTTTGTAACCACGGCTTCCTTTAAAGAATCATTCACATTATTTTCTTTGAAAATAGGCTCCTTTTACAACTTCCCTAAATTTAATTAGTTTTTTTCAGCTTAGCTTTGCATTGATCATTGTATCAGATCAGACTATTAGACTACCATCTTAAATCTCCAAAGATTAGATTAGTTTTCTATTTAAAGCTGGTCTCTTCTGTAGTTACCTCTTGTATTAAGATCGACGAAAAAAAAAAGTTGCTATTTTCTAGGCAGATATGGCTATGAACTATACTTTCTATCTGGCATAATAATCAAAGAGCTTTGCTGCCGTACCATGGCTTCAGCAGGAGCAATGACATTACACAGTGCCTGAAAACATACCTGTCAACCCTCCCGTTTTTTCCCGGGATTCTCCCGTATTTTATAGTTCTATCCTGCTATCATCTTGCAAAAGTATTTTCCTGTATTTCACCCGTATTTTCAGTCTTTCTCTGAAGAGTGGCAAATAACATTAAAGGCTGAGCCTCCCTATACGCAACCCATACCGCCAAACCACCAGGGGCCGCCCCTTGCTCTTAAATGTGTTTTGTGCTTTCGCTTTGTTTAGGCATGAAAACACTTTGAAATAGGTATAAAAAGAGCGGGATTCCCTTTCCTTTTCATTACAGGTGCCGTCTCCCCTTCACATGCAATCCTAAAAACAGTCATATAGCGGTGCATGACCGTCAGCTGGTGCACTCGATAGTGATAAATAGATGCTGTTTCCCAAAAGGATTCTGTACACGTGATTTGAAGCGGAGTGAAAGTCTGGGTTTTGGGTGCTTGTTTGCACAGACATATACACATCATTATTAATAATAATATCTAAAGATGTCGATCTTGGTGTTTTTTTTTTAAACACAACTAATTTCATCCTAAATGAGCATAAAAAGTTAGGAAAGCAACTGAATGCTTTTATTATAACGTTAGATGTGTGCATTTTTAAAGTGACACATGTTATTTAATGTAATGAAAAGAAAAAAAAATCAAAATAATTAAGAGATTCATTCATTGCTCTTTAATCAGAATGTGTACCATGAAGAAATGGCTAAGGAGATTTGATAGCTTGATTCTATTTCATTATAATAGCTATTAATTTTAATAAGCTGAACTGTTTGCTAATGTATTTGCTGAAAATGTATACTATTTAATTTTTCTTTTGTACATAATAATAATAAAACATGTTACTGACAATTTAACTGTTTATTTACAATGAAACCGCTCCAAATGAACATATTTAGTAATTTAGGGGATTTTTAAGGGGGTGGAGGGAGGGTTTAGCTGGGGGGTGAATCCCTTATTATGGTGGGCATATTCCTTATTTTCACATCATAATGTTGACAGGTATGCTGAAAATACTTTCCTATTTTTGTTAAAATAAGGGCTAACCCTTTATCTCTAAATAATAAAATTAGTTGAAATAAAACACACCAAGATGTACATTTACAAGTTATTATGGCTGGTTTATACTTCGGCGTCAAATGATCGATGTGACCCACGGTGTAAGCCTTGTGCATAGTCGTGCATTTATACTTCTGCATGCTGTTGATGTTGCTCTGCAATAACACTTCTGAAACGTAAGCTGGCAGTGAGTTTTTTATGTTCCTCTGTGTCGAGTTTCTTCGGTGGTGTTTTATTTTTTTCTGAACACTACCTTAATGTACAAGTAGCTAAAACTCGCTCAATCTGAGGCAGGAACTGGCTAACGTGCCACAACTTTAATCATAAGGTAAACACAAAACAAAAGTTTCTATCTAGAGCTCCTTCACAGGACTCGACACTTGTAAACACTCGCTCCAACGGGTTTACACGGCTCTCACCCCCGCACACACTCATCACAGCTACCTAGCTGGCCAGTCACAGAGCTTGTGCTACATGTCGTTGCTATGTGTAGTTAATTATTTTGAGAGGTATGCGTCAGCATCAGCCACGACGAGGGCTATATCGACGCAGAAGTATAAATCAGCCTTTAGTTGGATAAATCTGTTTAAACACACACCTGAATCCCAAAGCGTCCACTTTTGCTTCTCTTCAAATCCCATGTACAAAAGCTTGTTGAGTAACAGCATGTTTGACAGTCATACAAGCAAGACTGATTACGCTGAATGATTCGAAGGTTGCATTGGAAGAGTGATGACGCGGTGCTTTATGGAAAGGAAGGGGATGCAAGCATTTATTGTTAACTTCAGGCGGAGCTACAGTGGCAACAACCCGGTTTTATTTTGATTTCAAAAAGCTTTCAAGCCAAAAGAAAAACAAAGAATTACATTTGAGAGCAAGGGGCGCGTCTTGGTAATTCGGCAGTACTATGTGTATAGAGCGGATCGGCTTAGTGTAGATGTTACTGACACCTATCATAGAAATATTAAGGCCTAATTCCAATTCTATTTTAGAATTAGATTTCTATAATTCTATTATTATATTTATATTTTTATTATTAATTCTATTCCCTTGGCCCTTGAAATGAGTGTGAAGGGCTTCAAATCTACCCTTAAGAAAGGGGACACCTCTACAACACCCAAACACATCATCATATGTCATTGCTATGTCATATGTCATTGAGTTCTTCACACGAGATCATCGATGGCGCCGGCTGTAGTTATTCCAGTTGCGTGGCTTACAGTTATTTTTTGGTATTTATCTTTAGGAAATCGCTAAAGACAACGATATACAGTAGATATTATTATATAGTATAGATAGTGAAATTTACCAACTTTTTTATAAAGTATGACTGTAAAACACGAACGCCACTATAAATGTATTAAATAAATACTTTGAGTAAAAAATACTTTGTGCATCTCTTTACTCACGTGTGCAGCCATGTTGCCATTGTAGCTGGTGTATTCTAGGAAATGTTCGTACTCCTTGGTTTCAAGTGTTGAAAAATCTTTTTTTAAGTTCCTGGAAAATCTCAGTTTTAAGTGCTATCTAGCCTTTCTCCTTCGCCCTACGCCCTCAAGCTCAAAAGAATTGGGACACGCCTACCCCTTCATGTGAACGTGCAAAATAAGGGGGAAGGGGAAGGGCTAAGTGGTAGAATTGGGATTGGACCAAAAAAATTGGAAAGAAATATGGGAAAATACTAAAACAGGAAAGGTAAAATATTGAAGAATCCTAGCGAAAAATATGGGAGGATTGACAGGTATAGACCCAAGCTAGGTAACTTTGTGACCACCTGCATGCACAGGGAGCATGTGCTGGTATCCATAATATTGCATTATCACTGCTAACGGTCTAATCTGATACAATGATCTATGCTAAGTTAGGCTAAAAATGCTCCCTCCCCAGACTTGGAAATCAGCTGAATGGATTAAAAAAATGGTCAAACTCAACTCTTTAACTTTAGTAGTGTTGTAAAAAGAGTCTATTTACAAGAAAAGTAGAGTTTTGCTTTAATGCCACTGTAGCCCGTTTCCACCCCCCTTAGATTCCTACATCACCCTGAAGAGCAGTTCACAATGACAGCCATTCGCAGTGACAAAGCGAACTAAAGTCATTTCAATCAAGAGTATAATTTCTAATTAGCTGTTGTAGCTATTATGAAAGAATGTCTTTGTGCAAAAGAGCAGCAACACACTGCAGAAGCTTCTTAGTGCAAAAAGTCATTCACCTCCTGTTACTGTAGTTTAATTGGTGATTAGCTATCACTTCCAATTTGCAAAAAAGGTCAACTGCACGTGCTCAGGACAGTGATGAGACCAGAATGTTTACAGTCAGTTGATTTAACTGCCTTTTCTAAAACTAAAGTACATTTCACATAACATGGGTCTTATAAATAACACACATAAATTAAAAATCATTTAAACCTGCATTATTGGTTTTTGGTAAAAAGGTAATTATGATACAAATATAAGATATACAAATAAAAAATAAAAATGTGATTTAACTTGAAATTGTGATGTGTTAAGCTTCATTTATAACAGGTAGTCTTGTGTCATGTTGTAGATCATTGATGTAATTATTAGCTGGTCATTAAACACTCCACATTTCTGATGTACTGATATTTCTGACATACATAAGGAACAGGGTGAAAACTAAACAGACAGAAACTAAGAAATCTTCACACAAAACATATCCAAGAACATCAAAACAAGTAATAGATAATCTTCCATTGCGGTAAATTAAATAATCTTTTTTATGTTTTGAAATAAGATTATTTTACTTAATGTTATTTTACTTTACTGTTCTACTGCATTGGCAGATTATTTAGTTTAGGCAAAAACTCCCTTAAATTTGATTAATTGTTAATGAAAAAAAGACATTATTTTTTTGCTTGTTTATAAAATGCTTCAAGATTTAAGAATTTATAGATATTTGAACAGAAAACAAGACAAAAAAATCTGCGAAAAGATGTTTACATTACTTTTATCTCTTTTGTGGAACCGTACTTTACTGGAATCAAACTAACACAAGTACAACATACAAGATGAGTAGAGTAAACTGACTACAGTAAGCATTTGATTATCATAGACACTGTTAAATTTTTGGTGCTATCTATTTGGTACTGTTATATAGAATAATATTTGTCAATAATATGTCCTTGTAAATATCAATGGTGTGAAAAGGAACAAATGTTGTTGGTGTAATACTGCACCATAGTGTTTATTTTACCTAGAAACTCCAGTCAAACATACTGTACACAGTAAAAAATGCTGGGTTCCACACAACTGATTTGTGTTGGGACAACATGAAGGAATTAAGTTAACTTATCAGTTTTTACAAAAGTAAGTTGATTCAACATTAAACAATTAAGTTGCCCCAAAACAAAACTCATTAATTGTTTTGTTTCAGCTCATTTTAAATAAGTAGTTTGAAGAAACAGCAAAGCTAACATAATTTTTTGAGTGTACACTGTAAAAAAAAATTGCAGGCTTCCACACAATTCCTTCATGTTGTCCCTACAAAAATCTAAGTTAACTAAATTGTTTTCACTAATTTAAGTGGATTGAACATGAAACTATTAAGTTGCACAAAAAATGCGAATGGAATTGTGCTGTTACAACTTCTTTTAAATAAGTTGTTTCAACAAGCAGTAAAAGTACTTTTTTGAGTGTATGTTGAAGTATGTGTTTGTGATTTACAAAAGTGTAAGCTGTAGCATCTATTACTGACGGGCTTGTCTTGACTTTGTCACAAGACAAAACAGAAGTCACAAAGCACATTTTAGGCCTTAACTCAGTTTTGCCCAAGTGTGATGTTACTGCACTTTGCCTTTAGAAGGCAGCAAGAGTGGATCACATTTATTTATTTACAGACCCTGTTCTTGATTTGGACGAGTCCAAACACAGCAGAACAGATATTGAGTCTTGGGTCTCCAATTTTTCTGTCATACACGTCTTCACTCAAGGCAAAGGCAAAGACAGAAAAGTTTTGCTGCAAATGCTGTCATTGTGAACACCTCTGTGATGCAACAAGTTTCCATGGTCATGTCAGTTTTATGTCTCCGATAAAAGTAAAAAAAAAAAAAAAACTGTCACAGATCACAGCCAGTCTGAACATATTCTAGTCCTAAATAATTAATGATTTCTATCTGCTGGACCAGTACTTCACACTTTAGCATTTTATAATAGCTGAAATGGTTATATATTTATGATTAAATATTGAATTGTCTTATTTTTATGATAGATAATCTACCAGTGGGGTAAGATGAATAATCTTGTTTTTACTTTGAGATAAGAGTTTTATCTTATATTAAGATATTTTACATACTCCATAGGCAGTTTTCACACTTTTGTTTTTCAGAAATGCATAACTAATAGCTAAAATAGACATATTTATAATAAAATATTGAGTTGTCTATTTTTTCTTTACGTAAAAAAATCAAATAAAAGCTTTATGTCAGTCTATAAATTCATGAAAACACACATTTGCATTAGTAAATGGATTGGTTTAGCCTATTCTTTTTAATGCTTTCAGTACAATCAGATTTTTTTTTTGCAATTTCGACAAACCCTAATCTTAGCCAGTTACATAACTTTATCTTAATGAGAAATCAGCACAATTTGGAACAATAGATGTACAAGACCAATGTCGCACAAAGCAGGAGTGCTGATGTATTAAACATCAGCAGGAATTCACAGATCAGCTATTACATTAGTATGTTTAAAATACACTATTTCACATCAGTACAGTACAGTTTTTAGTGCATTTTAAAACTTTAAAGTGAAAAAAATATCTTATGCTCATAACAAGGCTTATAATATAATATAATATAATATAATATAATATAATATAATATAATATAATATAATATAATATAATCACGGTGGCGCAGTGGGTAGCACGATCACCTCACAGCAAGAGGGTTGCTGGTTCGAGTCCCAGCTGGTTCAGTTGACATTTTTGTGTGGAGTTTGCATGTTCTCCCCATGTTGGCGTGGGTTTCCTCTGCGTGCTTCGGTTTCCCCCACAGTCCAAAGACATGCGGTATATGTGAATTGAATAAACTAAATTGGCCATAGTGCATGTGTATGAATGCAGGAGTGTATGGGCATTTCCAGGTGTTGGGTTGCGGCTGGAAGAGCATGCGCTGCGTAAAACAGATGCTGGATAAGTTGGTGATTCATTCCGCTTTGGTGACCCCTGATCAATAAAGGGACTAAGCCGAAAAGAGATGAATGAATGACTACAAACTATTTTTTTTTTTTTTGCAATTTCGACAAACCCTAATCTTAGCCAGTTACATAATTTTATCTTAATGAGAAATCAGCACAATTTGGAACAATACACGTACAAGAACAATGTCATACATGCAAGAGTGCTGATGTATTAAACATCAGCAGGAATTCACATATCAGCTATTACATTAGTATGTTTAAAATACACTATTTCACATCAGTACAATTTTAGTGCATTTTAAAACTTTTGAGAGTGAAAAAAATCTCTTATGCTCATATCAAGGCTTATAATTTAATATAATATAATATAATATAATATAAAATAATATATTGTAATCTAATGTAATGTAATGTAATGTAATTTAATTTAATTTAATTTAATTTAATTTAATTTAATTTAATATAATACAATATAATATAATATAATATAAAATGATATAATATAATATAATGTAATATAATGTAATTTAATTTAATTTAATATAATATAATATAATATAATGTAATGTAATGTAATGTAATGTAATTTAATTTAATATAATATAATATAATATAATATAATACAATATAATATAATATAATATAATATAATATAATATAATATAATATAATATAATATAATATAATATAATGTAATATAAATGCTAATTTGTTGTTCCAGCATCATCATTATTATTATTATTATTATTATTATTATTATTATTATTTTGGAGAAATCATGATACAGTGCATTTATTTCAGGATTCTTTCATGACAAGAAAGTTCATTTGACAAATAAAACCTATTGTACAAAGGTCTTCATAGTAGGCCTGCACGATTTGGAAAAATAATTGAATTGCAATTTATCTGATCAAAATTGTGATTTAAAATGCGATTTACAGTAATTTTATAAAATAGCTGCAGATTTGATGTGGTTGTTTTAACAGCACCAAAGAAAGACCAAGCAGAATCTAATATATATATATATATATATATATATATATATATATATATATATATATATATATATATATATATATATATATAAATTAATATAATCACACCTCGATTTTGAATTTAAAATGATTAATTGTGCAGGCCTACTTGACTGTTTTGATTAATTGAATGCATCCTGTCTGAACTGAAGTATTTAAATTGTACTGAGCCCAAATTTTAAGCTTCACAGTCTATATAAAATCAGGATGACATGGAAAAGATAAGATCATCACTTGTTGCTTCACCCCATCCCTCCTAATGATGCTAGTGCTCTCTAAATGGCATGTCTGGCATTTCCTAACACTCAACAACACCAGGCTTTCACCAAACGCACCACCCTGCCCTCACATTTTGACATTTGACCTGCCGCTTTGACTCATTCAAACTGTCGCTGTCACATTTGCACATTTTGTGGGTGCCGCCGTGTCCTTCCTCCTGCCCCTATTGTGAAGTGCTGAAAGAAGGACACTTGAGGGACTGCGGAGGAGGAAGTGATGGCTTTAGCGCAGAGAAGATGCCAGATGAAGCATGTCAGACAGACGTTTGAGCGAGTGAGAGGCAGCAATTAATGTCTTACACTTTGATGGAGGCCTGTTATATACAGTTCACCTTGTCCTCATCAGTTCCTAATTTATTTTATTTCTCTGCTCTGGTCCATCAGTGTCCCTCATTTGCTTCTCTTTACCTCTCAGAATCAAACATGGCTGGCTTAGTTTAAATTGGCCATGATTAAGAGAAAGAGTAGAAGGTGACGCAGACAAAGTGTGTGAACTATTTCTCAATCCTCTTTTCCTTAACTGTGCCATTTAAAGCCTCGTACGCAGAGAGCAGAAATAAAAGCAACCTCTTTACGTTTGAGTCTGTCAGTTTTCCTCACTTTCCTATTTTCCTCACTCTAATTCATCATGTTGCATTCTTTATTTGAATTTAGTCTCAATTTAGAAGTCATTTCAGATTTATATTTGAACTTATTTGACAGTAAGAAGTCAAGATTATTCTGTGTGTATTGCAAAAATATATGTTATTTGAACAGTTTCCATATTTTATGATTCACGAGTAGTGAATCTGAATTGCAGTACTGTTGTGGATTGCATTACGAGATGTTGATCTCTGCTCTGTTGACTTTTGGTGTTGAAAATTCAACTCTACTATTTAATTAAGTGACTTTTATTGACATTTTAGTTGTTTGAAATGATAATATAATGTTTAAGAAATAATATATAGAGAAATAAGTCTGTAAAATAACAGTTTATCACAAGGTTTTTTGTAGCATATACAACACCAACCCAGACAATACATCACTAAACTATTAAAATTGTTATTAAAATTAAAAAAATAAATAAAAATTCAAGGTTAAGGGTTCATACAGTGCACCCGGCGCAATAAGACACAAGATATGTTTGGTGTGATTTGCAAGTCACATGCTTTAAACTGATGTAACAGAGTTGACCAGAATGTAGGAACATAAATTAAATGGATTTTATATAACTGAAATTAAAAATAATATAGAAAACAGATGTTTTATGCAAATGTTTATTAAGTAGACTAAATGTTAGACTAGTAGAGTAAACACACACACAAAGATAAAAATTTGACTTATGTCATGATAATTAAAGCTGAATACAAAAGAGATGGAGAGAGTAAAACACATATGTGAGATCTTTAGTTAATATTTTCAAGACAAAATGTTACTAAATACACATACAAACATTATTTTTTAGATAACTTGATGTATTCTTTTTGCTTTTGAAAAATACATGATTTATTTTGGTGGATTTAAACCGTTTCATTAAACAATTACATTCATTAAAATAAGATTTTGCTCACTTAATGTCTTTAGGATTAGACAGAGTAAATGAAAATGACAAACTACAAAAATTCAACTAAATATATTTATCTTTTTTCAGCTTTATTAAAATTGAATTACATTTTTTTTTTAATTTAATTTATTTATTGTAATTTAATTTATTTTATTTCAATTTTATTTAAAATATTAATTTGGGTGTTCTAAGTTTTGGACTGTGATCTTAAGTTTTTTTTTTTAATTAGTTGCAGTTTTGGTGTTAGTACTGACTATAATGTATGCACAAATATATTATTGTAAAGCATTCTCTAGAGAATACTAATTAAAATAGAGTTCTGTGAGGGGTGGACTCATTTATGCTTACTTACCCTGCTTCTGGTCTTCCCAGGGGTGCATTTCCCAAACAACAATGTAACTCACTGCTTAATTATCATAGTATGATGCAGTGGTTAAACTATTAGCCATGACTGCTTTCCATTCCCATTGCATATCTGTCGTTTGAACCACATTGGCTAGTAACGCAAGTGCATTTCTGCTAATTAAAAGGTCTAAGATCAAAATATGTCTGATTAGTGCTGTAAATAATGAGCATGGAATCTAATTACTGTGCTGTTTCTTCTCTTATTGTGTTGTATTGTGATGGTTCCTTTATGTCACACCATGGTTTCGCAGTGGTACTAGAGCAAGTATTCACAAGCACATACTTCAAAAATGGTGCCTTCTCCTGACAAACTAAAATATGTTGGAGGGAATGTGTAAATGTATTGAATGAAATATAAAGCCTTCGCTGTTAAAAAAAATTCTGCAAAATAAAAGTTTTGCAATTACAATCTGTAAAATCTAAAAATTACGATTTTCCTTTTTGTGACGCATGTTTGTTTTTTATTTGGATTATTATTATTTATTTATGCTTTTGAATTTCATTACTGGACCTTCACCATTCTTCCGACAACTTTTGATGTTTAAAAGATTGTAAAAAGTACCTTATATTGACATTTTTAGTAGTTTAAATTCATATATTATCTGGGTTGGTGTTAAAATCGCAGTACTAAAATCTGGTAATAAACTGGCAGTACTTTTTCTGTTGTGGACTTAATTCATATATAATTCCTTATACAATATATTGGTTCAAACTACTAAAATGTCAATAAAAGTCAAATTGCAAATAATATTCAACATCAAAAGTCAACAAAGCAGAGATAAAGGTTCCACAATGCAATTCATAACCATAAAAAAACAGCATTAGCAGAGTTCTAGATTTTTGCATGTATTTTGTTGACCATGGAACTCCATTTCTGCCCAAAAATGTAATCCAAAGCATAAACTCTAGGCCCGTGCCTCAAATATGATTGGCTGACTGGATTGTTTATCCAGGAACATGTTGCACTTGTTAAAATCAGATTCTGCAGTTCCAGCCACACAAGTGTGGGATGATGTTTGCAAATATTCATTGCAACTACGGATTTGGGAAACAGATTTGTTTAAATATATTGGTAACAGTAGAACTTACAACCATAGTTGGCTAAAATGCTTTTGGGAAATGCAGTCCAGCATGGCAACAGCTCAACCAATAGAATGAGTTTGGAGTGAGACTAACCAATAGCAGAGTTTAGGATACCAGTTTGAAAACAGTCCTTGTTTTTGCAATTCTGTGGCAACGTATGCAAATTAGACACTTCAGTTTTAATTAAACGTACACATTAACGTTTTTAATTAGCATTTTAGTGTTTGTAAAATAGACATGACCTAAGGTGACAGCAAAAGTCACTCACATTAAATGTAATATGCTAGTTTCACTGTATAAGGTTTTATAGACTCGCAAAACATCAGGTAAATAGATGTTTATACTGTTTATCCTTAAGCAGAGAAAGTATTTATACATTGTCAAACTAGGTAAGAAGTTGTAGTTTTGTGGAGCTCCAACATACATGACTCAAAAAGCTAAGATTTAGCAACTAGTGGAATGTGTTGAGGCTGCCATCTAGCGGACATGTTTAAGCACAGCAATATATCAGAGCAGCACTTTGAATGTATCCTATCTTCATTTAATCATTTTCTGCTTGAAATAATTCAGCTCAGTTTTGTGTGTATTTTTTTATGTTTTCAATGTGCTTCCATCCCTCTTTTCTTAACTGTCACTGTATTTCTCTCTTTCAACTTTCATCATGTCCTTCATCATTAAAGTGAGGAGGAGGAGGAGGAGAAGGAGAGCGATTCTGTTCATCAGTTCTGTTGCACCGCCTCCGGGTGCAGTAGCCCCTCCTCTCGATAACCTGCAGCCAATCAGCATAAATGAAACTGTTTGACTGATGTGTTAGTATTGTGCGATAACCAAACACTTGAAACTTTTGGTACATTTTTTGTAAGTGCATGTTAAAGAAATATTGTCTGGAATAACTGCTGTTACATTTGTTTCTGTTAACTAACTGAAGCGTTGGAAGAATATTGATTACAGTCTCAAGTAACATTACAGGTTTGAGTTTGAAGAAACACTGCACAGAAATAAAGGGACTTTGTAGACGTTTAAGCTTGTGTAGTATTATACAGTGAAAAGATGTAGTTGACTTATTATCTAAAAGATCAGAACATTTGCTGGTTAATACTTTATTTCAGTATGCTTTGATTTTATCGGGCAGTTTATTTAGATCTTTTTTTGTTGTTGTAATTGAATAGTAACCCTAAATGTCACACTGCTTGTTGAAGTTATGTATGCTGTGTTAACCTATTGTTCATAATTCATGTTTACCCTTGTTTGTTTTGCCAGTAGGAGGCATACATTATAGTTGGATGTGGCACTATGAATAGACAAGATTATTACCAGGACACACTGATATTTTGACAGATAAATTCAGTTATTATTATTAACTAAGCTTTTTTTTTGTTGTTTGTTTGTTTTTTTTTGTACCTGAAAACTGAATTTTCATGTAAATGTAAAAGCAGTGCATGTTAAGAAAATTAAATGACAATTATATAAAATTATAATCGAGAAAAACATATGTGCAATTCATGGAACTGATATTCAGATTAAAACAACATATAACATCTTCAGCAATACATATGATAAAATGACACAATAATAGCCACATGAATACAGTATAGATCATTATAGTACTGTATCATTACAGGATCATTATAGTATGGGTTGGACTAGAACTGGCATAATTCTTTGTGAAATTGATTTAATAAAGGTGCTAGAAATATTCCCAGGAGATTTTGGTTTGTCTGATTTATCAGCTGTATGCATACGTTGAATTTGCCATTCCTCTACAAGTTCGCACTCTACAGGCTATAGAATGTTTTCATGAAGCATCATCACCAGTCGGCCATGATGGATTTTTAACCATACTTTCTTCATTCACAACATTGACAGTGCAACACTTAAACAGGTTACCTATCCAACAACACAGACATCAATACACTGTAAAACCCAAAAAGTTAAGGTAACTCAAACCATTTGAGGAAACCGATTGCAACAAACCATTTAAGTTCAAAAACTATTCCTAATGAGTACTGTTAGCTTAATCCATTTGATTACATGAAGCAATTTGAGCACAGTAAAAGCCAATAAATGAATAGAACTTAAACCAATTGAGGACTGTAAAACCCATTTAGTTAAGGCAAAACAAACTGTTCGAGGTCGCTACAAACCATTTGACTGTTGGGTTTTACAGTTTAGTTTACCCTATTGTCACAATGGAGAGCGAAACAATGCCACTGAACCAAATGAAACTGGCATGTTTTGTCAATTACTGCTGCTGAAAATGATCAATTGTCATATAAAAAAAATGCAGGGTTCCACCCAATTCCATCATGTTGTCTCAGCACAAACCGATCAAGTTAACTTAGTTGTTTTTACAAATTTAAGTGAATTTAACATAAAACAATTAAGTTTAAGTTGCGTTGTTCTATTGTAAACCAAAATATGTGGAAGCTGTTAAGTGTACTCAATAAAATTAATATTTATTATTAACTAATTAAACTGAAGTGAAAAAGAGAAAATCGGTGGTTATTGACTTCCACCACTTACATTCGGTGTCAGGAGAAAAATTAATTTAATGAGCTCCAGTTTTTGGAGCCTGTACAATAACATATATACACACACACACACACACACACGCACACGCACACGCACACGCACACACACACACACACACACACACACACACACACACACACACACACAAATACAGCTGAAGTCAGAATTATTACCCCCCCCCATTGAATTTTTTTTTTTTTCTTTTTTAAATATTTCCTAAATTATGTTTAACAGAGCAAGGAAATTTTCACAATATGTCTGATAATATTTTTTATTTCTGGAGAAAGTCTTATTTGTTTTACTTCGGCTAGAATAAAAGCAGTTTTTAAAATGTTTAAAAACCATTTTTAGAGGTCAAAATTATTAGCCCCTTTAAGCAATTTTTTTTGATAGTCTACAGAACAAATCATCGTTATACAATAATTGCCTAATTACCCTAACCTGCCTATATAGTTAACCTAATTAACCTAGTTAAGCCTTTAAATATCTCTTTAAGCTGTATAGATGTGTCTTGAAAAATATCTAGTCAAATATTATTTACTGTCATCATGGCAAAGATAAAATTAATCAGTTTTCAGAAATGAGTTATTAAAACTATTATGGTTAGGAATGTGTTGAAAAAAATCTTCTCTTCATTAAACAGAAATTGGGGAAAAAAATAAACAGGGGGGCTAATAATTCTGACTTCAACTATATATATATATATATATATATATATATATATATATATATATATATATATATATATATATATATATATATATATGCACAAAATTTAGCTGAATTTTAGGAGCTACATAATGTCATTGTGGCTGCTGCAGCCATAGTATGCCAGCAAAGTTTCTTGATTATTATCCGTTATTGTGAATATAGTGCTTGCCAATATCAGCCTAGAAAATAGCCACTTTTCATTTTCCGTCTGTTTTAAAATACGATAAGAGAAGATTCAAGCTTTAAATAGGAAAGTTATTGAAAGTTATCCATGGTTATTTTTGAGTAAGATGCTAATGGTTTCATCTCATTAAGTGATCTATGCTAAGCTAAGCTAAAAGTCCTCCTGCCAGACTGGAGATTCAATTCAATTCAATTCACCTTTATTTGTATAGCGCTTATACAATGTAGATTGTGTCAAAGCAGCTTCACATAAAAGGTCACAGTAAATAGGAACAGTGTAGTTCAGTTTGTAGTGTTTAAGTTCAGTTCAGTTTAGCTCAGTTCAGTGTGGTTTAATAATCACTACTGAGAGTCCAAATATTGAAGAGCAAATCCAACGATGCGCAGCTCTACAGATCCTGAACCATGCAAGCCAGTGGCGACAGCGGAGAGGGAAAAAAAACTTCACTAAAGGCGGAAGTGAAGAAAAAAAACCAGTTGAATGTTTTCAAAAATGGTAAAAATTAACCGTTTAATTCTAGAGGAATTGTAAAATGAGCATATTTTCAAAAACGTTGATCGTTCCTTTAACATTTAAAAAATGATGTCTGCTGTTTGTTCAATCTACATATTAAAAGAAGCCAAAACAACACAATTCCTGAGATGTTTTGAAGGGATGACTTAATTGTTTTATGTTTAATCCACTTTAATTTGTAAAAACTAATGCGTTACATTAATTTCTTCATGTTATCCAACACAAATTGATTGCATGGAACCCAGCATTCTTACAGTGACATGGATATGTAAAGAAACAGATACACAGAGTATATACTAAAAATTATATTGAAATGAAGCAACAAATGTTGTAAAGCATGAATAAATGTGATGACTGAAGACTCTCTGTTTTTCTCTCACACTCAAACAGTCATAAAATGTTGTCACGTCAATCTTTCACCAGCTTTGCAAATCTCCCTGCAGGTTCCTGAAGCACATAAACCTTGCCCCGCCCCCTTTCAGATGGCACACATGCTGTTCAGGAATGCATGTACAGCCAATGAAAGGAGCATTGCTTGTTTCCCCATCACACACTTCTCCCTCCCGTCACTGTTAATGTTTCAGCGCTAATCACCATATGTGCGTCAGGGCAAGCTATATTTATACACATTGTTTTTTCCTCCACTCAAGCCGTCAAAAAGCCTGTCAGAAATGTAGTCATTCAACTTTGCAGTATGTGTGCGTGTGTGTGAGAGAGCGAGTGCGCTTGTGTGAGGGTGCGGCGGGTGTCACATTGGATCAGTGTGAATGGCTGTCTCTCTCTACCAGCAACACGGTGAGTGTTTGTATGTTTTTTAATTACAATATTGTCCATCACACCAAAAATCTGTAGAGTACTGATTGGATTATAATGGACATGATGATTTAATGAGCTACTTTAGCACTGACAAATGTTTTCATGACTAAAGTTTCAATATTTAAGTTCACACACTAAATTTAAACAGAATAGATTGTTGTACAACATGTCAAACTTGATTCAGCATTTCTGGATTCTTGTTTACAAGTCTTACTGTGTCACAGAAGAGGAAATGCTTAGGTCACATTTGCACTTTGTTCTTTTAGTATTTATAGGAGCATTGTTTCCTGCAATATAACGTAGCTGATTTAAATGTGTTTATTTACTGTGTGAGCAGCAGCTGAAAAACAGACAAACACGTTCCAGGTATAGAGTTTAGAAAGTGAAGAGTGACAACTGCTTTTTGTGTGTTGTCAAGAGATGGCAGGAGCTCCATTGAGACCCTGAGCTGAGTGTGTGTGTTTACAACATGAGGAAGGGGTGTATATGAGATTTTGAGGATGGATGAGGAATAATCATCAGTTTGGGAGCTCTCTGACAGGATAGAGTGAATGCTGGATGAGAAAAGAGGTAAGCACTTTATTTCAAAGCCTCTGGTTAAATGGAATGCGGGATTGATCATATTGGGGAACTTGCGGCAGCTGTGTTCAGATGTGCTTTTATTTTATTTAGGAAGTCAAATAAATATGTAAGTGATTTTCTCACATTTTGACACAAACCGGCTTGAATTATTTGTATTTTATTATTGTATTTTATTAATTTATTATTTGTAACCAGCTTGTAGAGTAGAAGATTTTTTTGAAGAATTTTTTAAACAAGTTTTGTCAAGTGAAAGTCCAAAAAAATTAATTTATAAAATAAAATAAAATCAAAAATATATATAAATAATAATTTTATTTAAAATCGAGATATGTTGTAATAATATTAATATTAATAAAATGTATTCCTAATAATTATTTTAAAAAATGGCATGTTTAAGCTAATTTACTTGAGTTCAGAATTATTCTGTTTTATAATCCAACTATAAAATCATTATAAACATTGAACAATGTTTGAAGAGCTACCTCTAAATGCCTCTAAAAGTTCTCCTAAAATGAGCATTTTTCTCAGCCTCCTTTGTTTTAGTTCAAGTCTTTCGCTTTTAAGGCAATGAAAAGAACTTATTCATCACTATACAAGTAACATTTCTGAGCCTTCACACAAGCGTTCGAGAAAAATGCTAATTTTAGAAGACAATATTGAACGACATTTAAATATTTTTTATCTAAACTCTTAATTTAACCTGTTTACAATCCTGAATTTGAGTTGATTGAATATATCAGCTATAACTTATTTAAAAGTTCAGATGATTAATCAGTACACGCATACGTGATCATATTATACGGCAATATTATAAGTCTACATATCCTCTTAAATGTCATTTAAATAAACATTTAATATAATTTATTTGTGTGTTCAGATATAATCATTTCTTAATCAGTTAATTGAGGCTGCATAGTAATTTTTTTGTAATGAGTTTTACTGTTTAAATCCATTCTGAAGATTTCTCACAAAAAGAGAACATTGTTCACTGCAAAATTTTTTTAAAAAGCCTTATTACATGTCTTGTTTCTAGTCTAAATCTCTCTAAAAAAAAAAACTCTTTAATCAAGACACTTGCATACCTCTTTATGCTTGTTTTAATTTGGACATATGTTTTACTTTTCTAGAAGAATGCTTCTTAATGTAAGAATTTTTAAACATTTAGACTAGAAAACTCTAAGTAGAAAAATAAAAAAGTAAAAAACTTTAAGACTAAAACTCTAAGTAGAAATATATTTATAATTTTTTATTTGTCTGCAGCAACAGCCTAGTGCAGGGGTTCCCAAACCTTTCAGCTTGTGACCCCCAAAATAACAATTCCAGTGACTCACACAACAGTCCACACACACCAGTAGAAACTACTGTATATAAACAAGCTTAATGACAATAAAAAAACGTTCAACAGTCTAACAACCATATATTTTTATAGTTATTATTAATTTGTTTAATTTAATATTAAACTCACTTAATGATAAAGTTGGGCAATGTTTACAGCACATCTTGGATTAACTTTGGAGACCGCCACTTAGAGAACGTCCTCTATGTTCTGTCGTGGCCTTTGTTTTTAATGTACGTGAGTGCCATAAATAGTTTAATATAGTTTAACATAAATAGTTTAGCATTGTGCCGTAAAATCAATCTGCTGCAAGTAACACTATTGCTGTGTCATTAATGTAGCATAATCACCCCAGGCGTCGCAATCCAATGGAATAAGAATTGAAAGGCTGTTGGCTTTTTATTTGCATGTTTTTTTTTTAATGTAACTATTAAATACTATTTTTATTTTCTGTAGGTTATGGATAAAATATGGCCATTCTAATAGTTTAATAACATATATGACATATTTGGAAATCACCAAGCGACCCCCACTTTGAGATTTTTTTGCAGTCTTGTCTTTGCATACTATACAGTTTCCCAGTTTTTGTATATGCAATCTCTCTTTTAATGCTGTATATGATTTGCATAACAAATGTCTATAGATGTCTCTCTACCATATTCTATTTGTGTCTGCTGTATTCCAGATACAGTATTGCTTAAATCCTTTTCTTTTTAGAAGGATAACCATTTGATCACATTACAGTAACATCTTAATTCACTTCACTTCATTATACTTACTTTACTTCATATGTACTTCACTACGTTTTCAACAAATAAGTAATCATGATTTTTAAGACGCTCCATCTGGGCTGGCCTGTGGGAAAGGAAATAAATAGAGATCCTCATAATACTGTGATGTGTCTGGCATCAGTCAGTAATGAAAGCATTGGCTCGGCAGCTGAAACACTTCACTACGTTTACCCCCTTGGAGTTTCTGTTTGTGTGCCTGTTTGAAACAGCTTTTCACCCCCGTGGACAACTTGGATTAGCATATCTCTATAGCTCTGATTACATACTGGCTCAACTGAATCTGTGAAATCTGGGACTTAAAATGGACTCAAATTGATCCTCCTTTTAAGCCGGTCTTGACAGCTGTTTGCCTCAATAACTCACTGATTTTCTTGAATATTTTCATTCATTACACTACTTTTGCTTCCGCCTAAAGATGCATTGCCATCAGAATGCATTCAGACCTTTTCAGAATTCACACACTGTATGATATGGACTTTTTTTTGCTATGCTTACATTAAAAATATATAGAAAAAAGATGGAATTTTATTTTCTAGAACTTCCTCTGGTTGACTTGAGGTATGTCATCCAGTTTCTCTTTTATATTTCTGTGCAGCTCAGGTCTATCATTGGGTCTCTCAAGGACTCTCAGATACTGCAGCACAGGCTTCAAGTCATGTCATCCTGCTTATTTAAGTGAACTCATCATTATTTTTATTATTTGTAGACTTCGTTTTCGCAAAGTTTTATGTTAAGAGCTAAATTAACGTGATAGTTCACATCAAAATGAAAATGTCTCACTGTTTACTCACCCTTCACTTGTTCCAAACTTGTTGGAGTTTCTTTCATCTGGTGAACACAGAAGATGATGTTTTAAAGTAAGCTGTAAACCTGTAACCATTGACATCCACTGTAGGAAAAAAAATACTATAGACGTAATGGTTGCAGGTTTCCTGCTTTCTTTAAAATATCTTCTTCTGTGTTCAACAGATGAAAGAACTCAAGTTTGGAACAAGCGAAAAATGAGTAAATGATGTAATTTTTTGGGTGAACATTTAAGACTTCAATGAGTTAGTTCTCCCAAAATTAAAAAAAAAAACCTGTCATTAATTAATCACCTTCATTTCAGATATTTTACATGAAATCTGATAGCTCCTTAATTAGTACTCTATCTTAATTATTTTAGCACTGACCATATGCTCTTTCAGGGTATATGCAGGAATCCTAAAGGAAATTTCAATATCTTTTTAAGACTTTTTAAAGACCTTCTCAGATTATTTTAAGACCTCATAGCCGCTTCAAGTTCTAATCAGTATCAAACCTTTAGCCTAATTAACAGTTGCTAATAAACAGTTAAATAAATGAATGGAGCACAACCATGCAACATAACTCAGATAAGCTCGGAAAAACAAATCTTGAAAGAATAAATTACGTGGTTGTTTTCAGCCACTGTCTAAACTCGTCTTTCTCCAACCAGGAGTATGCAAACTTGTATTATCCCACTTTGCTGTCTGTTTTGCTCTACGGCAGGGCTATTCAATTAGTTTGTCATGGGGGCCAGTTCATGAAAAGCAACCTAAATGAGGGGCCGGAGAGATACGAATTGCAATATGAGTGATGACACAACAGCATATAAGAGCCTTCATAACTAAAGCGGCCATTTTTCGACTGAACTACGTTTATTTTTGATGTCTTGGTCACACTATTTGAAAAAGTATTAATTAGTGATATAATAGGTTTAGTAGTGACTAAATTGCCTCGAGGGCCACCAATTGAATAGCCCTGCGCTATGGTTTCGCTACATATGGAGAGCGTCACATCACTTTCCCGCGTTTGTCACTTGAACAAAAACAAAAACTAGGACAACACTTGAAGAAAAATTAAAGACCTCGTAAAAACGGGATTAAGACTTCTTAATTTTCTCATAATTGATTTGTCAACTTTGTTTGATAAATACTTTATAAGACACCCTGACTTTTACAAATTTAAAATAAATAAATACTAAACAGACCAGCTGCATTTTTACAGAATTATTTATAATGAATAGCATGAAAGTTACAAAGAAAGTTGATGTCAGATTAAATAAAACGGTATAGTGTTGGGGAAAGTAACTTTTGAAAGTAATGCATTACAATATTGAGTTACTCCCCAAAAAAGTAACTAGTTGCTTTGCTTAGTTACTTTTTGGCAAGGAATGTGCTATGTTACATTTGAGTTACTTTTGCGTTACTTTTTATTACCGGGCTGAGGTTTTATCTTTTTCAGAACTTGTTTTTTTTTTTTTTTTTTTTTTTATAGAGAAGATCTGCAATTAACAACTCACTCTATAATCTACACCTACATTTACCTTTAGAAAATTTTTTAAAAATAATATTTTAGGATAATGTTATCTGAGAAATTCCTTACCCCAGAGCTATACATACCGTTTATACAGATTAATGCAAGTTTAGCGCAATGAAATAACTGTCCACTGAGACAATAATCACCTTTTACTTTGAACACATTCTCTTATTGACTGCCTGATTCATTGTGACTACTTTAATTTTAATTCAGCAATTTTTAACTTAGATAATTCAGCAATTTTTTGCGCAATTTTTAAAAACTTATCAAACTCACATTAAATTAAAAAAAACTCAATTATTATTACTCATCTTAAAAAAGTAATACATTACGCGTTACTTAGAAAAGTAACATTATTAAGTAACTCGCGTTACGTGTAATGTGTTACCCTCAACACGAATAATGAGTGACAAAGGATTAATTCAGCCAAAAATGTAAATTATGTCTTGTTGTTTCAACCTTTGACCGTCTTTGGAACACAAATAAGGATTTTTCAGATTAAATCTGAGTGCTCTCTCTTCCTCCATAAACAGCAACAGTACCAATACGTTCAAAGTCACGAAAAAGCACCAAATTATGTTAAAGTGGTAATGATAATGATAAGAATGTTTCTTGAACAACAAATCAGCATATTATAGTCATTTCTAAAGACTGGAGCAATGCATACTGAAATCTGAAGAACAGTGAACAGTAAATTCTAACAATAATTTCAGCACAAGCTGATTGTGGATACGTACCGCTGTCTACATTTCTGGAGAGCTTGAATTACATATCCAGAGATATGTATGGCTGTATTTCATATTTAAAGTAAATGCTACGGGGTGGTATGACCACCGACGGCTTCTGTTCCTTTTAGCGCTACCAGCTGACCGCTTACCTCCATACGGATGGCATTTTAGCTGAGATGACAGCAAAGACTGGGTTCCAGTCCGTTGAAGAACAGCTACAAAAAAACAGGCCAAATAAAGCAAAAAAAAATTATAATAAATAACCGGCTGAAAACAATGAAATCACACATTTGCGACTTTTTTTTTTTTCTAGATTGCTTTTGAAAACACTTTCGGTTGGGTTTAACGACAGGTGGGTCAGTCAGTCAGTTGACAGCAAGCTGGTCTGGTCGGCTGAAATGTATTTGCGGTCTCTGATGGATTTATGCAAGATGAGGAGGCATGAGAAAAATTTGAGATCATCAAATAATGTACACAGCAACCTCTGGTGGATTTGCAAAACAAAAACTGCGAGCAGACGTACTTCCGGTTACATATTTTGCTGTCCCCAGAAATGTAGTCCTGAGTACGCATCTGTAATGAGCCTGGGTTGAATATTTTACAGTGTTGCAGATTTTTTTTTCTTTTTTTTCAAATAAATGCTGCATTTGTTTTCCAATAATAGACTTCTCAGCAAAAAAGGTTGGCAAAATATATAGTACTAAAAATTTGCACATAGGTTGTGTTACATCCATCTTTTAACTGTAGTTGTCAACACGGCACATTATTGAAATGTTTCTGATGTTTAGCATACTGTTGATTACTGTGGCTCAGAGTTTTGTTTGGATGAATTAGTGTTGTGAAGATCTCCCACCATTAGAAAATAATCTGTCATGCAATCAGTCTAATTTGGTCAAGGTGTGAGAAGACAATGATTGGAGATCAAAGCCTTATTACGCCCTATTATAGCACAATTACAGCTCATTATGAGCAGGAATGTCAATGATCAACACAGGCACACTAACAATACACGCTTCAGCCTATATTTTTGTGCAAAAACCTACTTCAAGGGTGTATGTTTGACTGCAGTTTCTAGGTAAAATGAACACTATGGGGTGGTATGATGCTAACAAATTTTATTACTTTTCACACTAATAATATTTACGCTGAGATATCGACAAATAAAGATTAATTTCTTGCACTTATTTGCACTGCATCAAATAAATGCTACAAAATATTAAATTATGTCTAGGATTAGTAATCGAGTATGTTTACCTCACATATCTATTTCCATATGAACAACTTTTCCATCATGGTCAGTTTGCTTGGAAGTTCACTTTGTTTAGTGTTGTACTTGTGATGCAGAGCACTGGGGTTTGAGTTCAGTAAAGCATGGTCCCAAAAACAAAATCAAAATCAAGGTAAAACTACATGCAGTGCACTTCCATAAAGATTTTGTTTGTCTGTTTTGTCAAGTTTGTTTTTGAAAACATTGTTGGTTGGGTTTAGGTCAGTGGATCATTGGGTGACCGGTACAACAAGCCTCACTTTCAAGTATGATGCATATCTGTAACAAACCACAAAACATTCCTAATGTAAAATATTTCAGATTGGTAAAAATGTGCACAGTGCCC
Organism: Danio aesculapii; assembly: GCF_903798145.1. NCBI lineage: Eukaryota > Metazoa > Chordata > Actinopteri > Cypriniformes > Danionidae > Danio > Danio aesculapii. The sequence continues at coordinate 9,193,895 of NC_079442.1, forward strand.
TCTAGTGGATTTGTCATCTGAAATGTGCAACAAAATGTGCCCTGAGCAACGTACTTTTTCATGTAGACATATGCATGCATTTCTGGTGTCTTTTCTTTATATTTAGCAGTTGCTTCTTTTGTTTTAATGATATTTCCACAACTCAGTAGTGGTCCAAAAGCTGTCACTTAAATGTCAAACCAAATAGCACCTACTGAACAAATAAAGCAACATTTTCACAGAAATTTCACAACCAAAACTTGTACAAACACGTTTCAGTAACATCATTTTTGTTAAGTGTTTGGTTTGAAGGCTTTATTTTTTCTGTCTTCACATAAATGCTACTTAGTTTGGCATTTACATGTTCGGCTAAAGTGAACCTTTTGTGGCCTCTCAGCTTGGGTGTGTGAATGTATTTACAGAGCAAAACATACCGAACATTTACTTCTTAGAAGAGTTTAATTGGACATATTATGTGTCTGATGTAACCTGCTCTACAGGTCACTACAACATTCCTGCACATTTACAGTAATAAGCTGAACTACTTCTCCTAAAGTGAAAGCAAGAATACGGATAAGACTATCTTCTCTCTTTTATAGCAATGTGTAAAACGAATAACAAAAGCATGTAATATGCTATACTCATATAATTCCATAAGTCATTCTAAATAACTTCTCTATATTTATTTTTAAACCCTTACATGCTCTTGGGTGATTAGAGAAGTTGTTCAGCCAAAAATAAAAATTATGTCACTCATCCTCCAATTCAAAAGTGTTAGAATTTCTTTATTTTGTTGAACACAAAGGCAAATATACTGAAGAATATAGGGAAAAACATCAACTGATTTCAATAGTATGGATGGGGACGTGAGTCAAGGAGGAGCATGTGTCCAAGTCAAGTACTTTACAGGGGCTGGAAAAACCAGGGGGGATGTATCTGTATCCAGTACCATTCAGAGACTTTACAGACGCTGGAAGAAAACTGTCCTATGCACCAGGCACCGGCTGCCATAGGAATAATCTGCGATCCAGGGGTGTTATATATTGTATCAAACACCTGAGGACCGGGGGAAGGGGGTGAAATTCCAGGAGTTTTTCGGGAGAAATGACAAAACGGGAGATGGGTCTGAAATATAGAAGACTCCCAGGAAAAACAGAAGTGTTGGCAGGTATGCTTTTGTGGGGTAGCAAATGTATTTATTTTGCACACCTGGCTTTTGAAGGGAATTAACAATTTCTCTCAAACATTTTTCTTTTTCGACCTGGTTGTGCTGTTACTCAGGTGACATGTCAAAAAGTCAAAACACGGGTGCTGCTGCCAAATTTCCGGTAGTTTTTCCTTAATTTCTTGGGTCCAAATAGACTAAAAATAAGTATTTTAACTCCCCTAACCTCCTGCTGGCATTTAGATACCCACACTAGTGGATGCTGCTGTCTCATTGGCTGTAGGTAATCGCCGAAGTTATTTTCAACCAGAACACATTTCACATGGCAAGATTTGAATCGCTGACAGCTCCAGATATTTAGCATGCCAAATATCTGACGGGTGTTGGCGACTTATCTTTGATTCTCTCAGATCGTGTCTTTGATAGTTCATACTGTGCGATTGTTACTGACGTGAACGAGCACCCTTGCCTGTGAATTTCAGGCATTTGTCGATAATTTCTCAAAATCAAAAAATCAAGGCTAAAATCATGCAGTCTGAACTCTGCATTATTAAAAGACATTAGACTCTTATTAAACAAAAACACTCTTATTAAACATTACTTCATTTATATTAAGTGGTTTCCACACAGCAAAATCCTCAGTTTTCAATTAAAACCAATTAATTTGTATGTGTCCACATTATAGAGTAAAGCTGCGGTCATACTAGAGTTTGAGTATGCGAAATTCTGTAGTATGGCGTTGCGAAAAGAGGCAAAAAAAAAGCAAGCGATAGGTTCATATTTGAAATTTCTGTCCAGAGAGGTCATGTTTTCATCCTCGATTGGTCTCACGCAGTCAAGTGATGCGATTTTGCAGGTCTTAGCTCACCAAGCTTGAACTTTGCAACCCAGCAAACTGCGGAACTTGTCGCACGAGCTTACGTTTCCGGTCTGACACATTCGCATGCATATGAATCAAAGTCTATGGGGAGAAAAGTCCAGTGTGACCTTGGCTTCAAACTGAGGCAGTATTAAAGTGAATAAGATAAATATGTGACTAATTAAATACTGAATGATTTGGGGTTGATTTGACTTTACAGATAATAACAATCCTACAGTTCTACAGTACATACCCCAACAGTGTTTGAATGGCCTTTTAAAGACTCTGATCATCTGAAGAACTTTCAACACACAAGACATAAAGTATCAGCAAATGAATCTCAACGACGGTGACATGCTTGGTACAGTGCATGTTAGGAGACATGGATGAGTTTTGTGTGATTCTCCAAACATGCACTTCACCATAAAGCATGTCACCATTGTTGAGATTCATATGCTTATCTTTTACTCAAACGCCTGACGTGTTTTTAAAGCCTGAATGAAGCAAACATGTACAATCTCAACAACTCAATGATACTATAATGTATATAAAACTACAAAATCAATACAACATCATTATAAGTGATTCAATTCACATGGAAAAATCTAATGTTGAATAGCTCCAATCATATTATGTTCTTGCCATAACACATAAATGCAGCAAACAAAGAGAAACCAACAAATCAGAAATCAGGAACTGAGATAAAAAGTAAAAGTAAAAAACAATGGTAAAAGTATTTGCAGAAAATATTAACATGAAAACCTAGAGCAGAGATGCCCAAAGTAGGACCCGCGGGCCAAAGTTGGCCCATTGTAACCTTTGATTTGGCCCACCATTCCATCTGAGGAGAGTCAGAATGATGGAGAGGGTTAGGGTGAATGCCTTTAACACAGAGCTCGTCATTTCTAATGTAACTTGATGTAACTTTTGTTGTTTGTTTTATTGCTGAGCAATAGGAAACTGAAATTAAATGATTCAAATAAAGGTTGTAAATGAACCTGATTTTAAAAATGTAAATACAGTCTCTTCATGGCTATGCAAAAGCAAATCAAGGCATAGTCTAATTCTGTTATTAATTAGATAGTTATTTTACTGTAATAAGGTTATTATAAAATGTAAAAAATAGTTAATTTAATGCAATGTTTTCTAGTCATTTTTAAATATTAAATAAATTAGGAATTTACCCATGGCAACTATATTTACTTTCGGCCCACTAGCCTAAATCAAGTTTGGTTTTTGGGCCTTCATAAGAAAACGGTTGGGCACCTCTGCTCTAGAACTAATTGCCATGGACCACTGTTTCTTTTGTTCTTAAAGGTCCAGTGAATGCTTTGATATGTGCATTTTTATTCAATGTTTGATGTAGTCTTCAAAATTGTAGAGAGGGTGGAACATGTAGTAGCTCCTCCCCTTTTAAAAAACAGCCAATAAAATTTCATTTTATCACAGCCCTGCCAGTGAGAGCGGTTGAGCTCAAGCGCATCAAACAAAAAGCTTCTTAAAGGGAGCGGGACATGTGAGATACTAAGAAGTATTTGAGTGGTTAAGATTTGATGAGAAACTGTAGTATGAGGTAGGGCTGTGCGATTTGGGAAAATATCTAATTGCATTTTTTTTGACAGATATTGCGATTGCGATTTGATTTGCGATTTAATTCACGGTTGAAAGCCGTGGCAACAATTCTGTGACAGCTCTTAAAAATTTCATGACATAGGGTGTCATGAATGGCGACAAATGGGCGTCGTGACACAAGATTCAATTGTTTCTTCTCGTATAATGGCATAGTTCACAACAACCAATGCCATGTCTGCGGTGCCTCACGACACCATCGCAGAAAGTCTAGCATGTTGAATTTTCTGAAGCATAGCGGATTGGTTTTGAAGCACTCCACCTCAGATGTTATTCATTGTTTATATATACAGTATATACATATATATTTTATGTGGCAGCCTCTTGCAATTAACTAATCGGAATGTTTCAAATTGCGATTATGATTCAATTTCGATTAATTGCACAGACCTAGTATGAGGTAATGTGAAAAAAACTGTTGTTTGATTTAGGCGGAAGTGACAAACTGCAAGCTTTACATGATTATTTTTGTTTTATATCTTCTAAACGTAAATTTTGTTACTGTTTTGGAGCACACTTGCTAATAGATATCCTTAATCTAAAAACAAATATTTTAATTTTGTGGAACTTTTGAATCACAACAGTTTGTGGGCCTATACTGTGCTATTAGGGTCAACACGGTGCTAAATGATGATAGTCCTGTGACATATTTGAGAGTGGCAAATTTTGGGTGCGGTTAATATGGTCAGGATGCTTTTTGACAACTTCAAGTCACACTCCACTTTATAAAAAAGTATTCACAGCTCTTGATATTTATCACTTAAAATTAAACTGCAAAACCCCATCATGACAATGTTAAAGAGGTTTTTTGAATAAATAAATGAATAATTGAATAAATGAAATAGATCACATGCATCTAAATATTCACAGCCTTTGCTCAATACTTTTATGAAGCATCCTTATAGCAATCAATCAATTACAGCCTCAGAAATGTTTGAAAATGATAGTCACAGCTATTTTTGGGCAGTATCCCCATTCTTATTTGAAAAACCATGCAAAGCTCAAGGAGGTTGGAAGGGGAGCATTGTGCTGAGGTGTTGTTGTCCTGTTTAAAATGAAAATTTCTATTGAAAATAGAAGTCCTTAGTTATTGTCTCAGAAAGTTTGCAATGTCTATGCCCTGTGGTAAACACTTGAATTCACTGAGCTCATGAGTGACTGATTCTTTCATAAATGTTTGTAGAAGCAGCCTGCATGCCTAGGTTTTATTTTATACACCTGTTGCTATATATAGAAGTGATTGGAAAACCTGAATACAGATGATTTGAAGAAATGTCCCATAACTTTTTTTAACATGTCCTGCATTTACATACATGTAATGACTATGGTGATACAAAATCTGGGAAAAAAATTGATTATTAAAGAAATTTAATTTCAAACGAATCTAAAAAAATCTAAAAATAAATAATTAAGAAATAAAAACTTTTATGTGTGTGCTGAATTACTATTTTGTATTTCAAATGCAGATAGGATGAAGGCTAAGATTCTAAAAATGTTGATCATTACTTTATTTTATTAATTGTATTTCATGTATAAACAACCACTCTTGGTTTATGTAAACTTCCTAGACATCAACAGGTCACACAATACTCTGATTAAGGGTCTACCACGTAAACAAAATTTTTTGATTAATTTAATCAGACTTAAGTGATAATCGAACTAAACAGAAATCGAATTAAGACATGTGGAGTATGCCGATTTTAGTCGCATTATTGAAATGCAGTACAGATATGTAAACGCCTTAATTAAACTATTATAATGGCGTAGGATTTTAACCGCATTTTGCGACATGATAGTCTATACACAGCTGTTTGACACTATTCTTTGTACCCACTGAGTCAGTGAAGGACCACAGTCACCTGAATCGCGAAGGTTGGAGGTTTTTTTCAAATTCCATTAAAACAACACTCTTCCAGCAGTTCATACTCGCATCCAATATCTCGTTTGTCACGGGGCATGCATGAAATGTTTCTGAATGAAAGTGCCAAACTGCAGTTAAATTCAACAAATTAAAAACGAAACACGCAAAATTACATGAAACTCTGGAAGAAATGTGGATGGCGTGGTGACACAATGACGTTAATCGAATAATGTGCTATAACATGTAAAACGGGATCATTAAAGGAACATTCAAAAAGCAACTCATGTAAACACCCTAATCATATTATTGTCTTATTTAGATTAAGGTAAATCATTCGACTACTGATGTCCATGTAAACATATAATTGTCCTGACTTGAGCTAATATACTGAATCCTCCGACACACATCTTTTTATCATTTATGCCAACACAGTAAAACAATACGTGCTTATTAGAACTTTCCCAGAGTTATTTTTAGAGCATGTAAGCAAAGTTATTGTATGCGGACGCACACATCAACACACACACAGTCTCTCTCTCTGTGTCCTGCTCAGTCATTCTCCTTTGTGGCAATGATGGCGCATTGAAAAAGCAGGGGGACACCATTATATATATATGATCTAGTTTAAAAAGCCCCTACAGTGTTTGTGGGCGGAGCCGGGGGTTTCAATTTTCCCTGGTCTGTATGCGCAACAAATGGGTGGGGTTTGAGTTCCGTATTGACGTCACACCAATATGGCTAAAGACTCATTACAGTGGCGATTCATTCTAACCACTATGAGTCAAAAACCCATAATAGGGGCTCTTTAAAACATTTCACACAAGCATAACACAACAAACCAGGGGTGCTTTTCCAAAAACCATCATTAGCCAACTAAGGTTGCAAGTTCCATCGTTACAAACATAGTTCGTTGATTTGGCTTTTCCCAAAATCCGTCGTTTCAACAATCATTCACAAACTGCATGGCAAACTTGTATGCTTCCAGCTACTCCTCTAGAGCTGTAGTTAGAATCATAGTTCCTGGCTGTGTTCTATTCTCAGTTATCCCCCCTATGCCCTATTTATTTAGAATGTTCTAACATTTAATCTTGGAATGATAAAAAAACATTAAAATCATCTCTCTTAATTTGCTTTCAAAGTATTTTTATATTTCAGTTTTTGCAATCTTCATATTGACAATTGCACACCCTTCTCAGTGCACTTTGAAAACATTTATGCCATTTTCAACGCAACCATGGTGAAAGCTATAGTTGACCTATTATTTAAAATTTTATGTCTCCAAAGCTTGTGAAAACAAAAACATATAGCATTCATTATTGGTTTTAATTCATAGTAGGTTATTTATTAAGAAATGTATCTGTTCTGTAGGCCTATATGACACAGGCCTGTTGGTTAGAACATTTCTGCAGTGGTTTATTTGAAAAATAAACAAACAATATCCTACATAATACCAACAACAACAACAATAATAATAACAATAATAATAATAATAATAATAATAATAATAATAATAATAATAATAATAATAAACTAATAATGATAATAATTAAGTAGATTTTTCTTTTCTTTTTAATTTTCTTTTCTTAATAAATGACCTACTGTAAATTACAACTATTAGCCTAACGATTTTTATGATTTATTTATGAGATTAGAGTGTTAGCTAAGTGTTTTTTTATGTTTAGAATAGAATATGGCATATTCTCAATAATATTTGTAAAGGAAACACGTGCTCTCTATGTGCTGTTTACATACATTTCAATTAATTTTGAAAATGAGTGCAGGTTTATACCAAAAATATTATTAGATTTTTTCAAATGTGTGTGCATGTAAAACAATATAATTTGCGCAAAAAAAAACAAAAAACATATGAGGGTTTTCTCTTAAGAAGTTGTTACTTCACCCTGTTTAGAACATCATTGTGTACATTTTACAGCGTAACTAACGTGGTTCAAATGATGAATCTGCGACAAACCGACAACTGTTTTGGGAAACACTTGTCACTACATCGTTCTTTTCCCAAACGATGCATGGTACTATGATAGATCAGCCTCAAGTTATGTCATTGTTTGGAAAACGCACCCCAGTTTATTGTTATTTATTGCCGTTTTTCTTAATTTTTAATCCTGGACTTATGTGCGTGTTCTAGTTTATGTGGTTTACAAGGACAAATAGCATTGTTACCAACATTCTTCAACATATTTTGTATTGCATGAAAGTCTGAATACAGCAAATGATGAACAAACTCTAACAGCATTTTCATTTTTGGTGGAACATCCTTTTTAATATTGTTTCTGCAAATTTTACACACACTGTAGAACATATCACACTGTGTTTTGGAAGGCTGTGTTGGTTAATTATGTTTATTTGAGCAGTTCATTTCTAATCTTACTCATCCGATGCAACATGCAAAGTCTTACAATCTTACAACCTTCAACTTATCCAGCAACACCCACGGTTACTGTATTAGTACTCTGTATCTATAGCAACACTCTTTCTAATGACTGCCTCACCTCCCACGGTGGTCTCACGGCAACTGTCACTAAGCAACCCTGCCTCTCTCACTCCTACATATGTGTGTGCGAGTGGGTGGGAGGAGTGGGAGGAATTGGGAAAAGGAAGATGTCAGATGCAAGAAGACAATTTTATGAGCAGATGTTAGAGCAGCATTCCCAGAATAAAACAGCACTACATTTTTGTCATTGAATGTAGGCAGCAGATGCCAGACTGCTGCTTTTCTAAAATCATGCTGCAGTGGAGGGCTAAAATAACCTGCGGCCAACTTCTTAAGTTAAAAAGAGCTGATATATATATGAGCTTTAATACACTTTTAAAAAGTAAGTTCACCCAAAAATGAATAATTATATAATTAGTTCCTCACATCCTCATATCTTTTCAAACCCCTGAGACCTTTGTTTGTCTATGGATCACATATTAAGATATTATAGACGAAATCTAACAGCTCCCTTTTCATCCATAGACAGCTTCCCAACTCATTGAAAGTCCAGAAAGATACCAAAAAACATCCTCAAAACTGACCATATCCCTTCAGTAGTTCAACGTTATTAAGCTATAAGAATACTTTTGAGTGCTTGTAAAACAAAAATAACTCAACGTTTTTTCTCCTTAATGTCAGTATATTGCGCACATTCATGAGAACTGCGCAGTGACAAGTATTCTGTTAGTTATGTTTGTTATTTTGTCAATAAATTACTTTTCTTTACTACTGACCAGGGATGTTTACTTCAAACAACAACTGGCTGAACTACCATATTAAGTAAATGGGAAATTGGGAAATTATCAATGTAGTGATGAGTGTTTCCCAAAACCATAGCTGCTCTGGCACTGATCTTTTTTTCAAACCACATTAGTTATAACTAAGGCCAGACAGAATCTGCGGACATTTTTTGCTATTTCTGCTGATAATTTTGGTAAAAATCTGCGGATTTCTGCGGAATTATTTTGGGAGTATCATAACTAAAACCTTAATATGTAAAATAAAAAAGAATATCTTTTTTAACTTGTATTTAATGTTTAAAATGCAAATCCAATTAGATCCACTTTATTTGGTAAACAGAGCAAATCTCTCATATAATACATCTACTAAAAGACAGAAAATATTACTTTACAAACTGCATTGTACATAAATCAGTTGAACATTTTCATATTAGTCAATAATGTTACTGTAATTAATTTAAAAAGTGAATAAATATAGATTTACACACATTTACTCAAGTAAATAAACAGAATTAATGATGGGCTAAAAATCTGCAGAATTCTGCGCACGCAGATTCCATGTGAACCTAGTTATATCGTAAATCATCCACAATGATGCTCTAAAAAGGGTGCAGTTTCTTCTTTAGATAAAATCTGCATTAAATTATGTTGTTTTAAATGCACACGCATACATTTAAGAAAAATCCAACATCAGTTTTGGTTTAAATATGGATTCGTTTTTCATATTAAAGGTGCTGTATAGGTGATCTGCCTAAATGCTATGTGAAATCATGAACGTGCACATTAAAGATGACAGTAGGCAACCCGCTAGATCATCTAATTCGCCAGAAAGAAAACTTTATAGTACTTAATAATACAATTATGAACGAAAAACTGTATTATATCTAGCATGTTTTTAGTTAGTATAAAAGAAACTTCACCTCAGTAAAGCAAGCTAGGTGAAATAGCACTATTTACTGATGTGTTGTTGTTAATCTAAATAAAAATTTAGATTAACATTATTTAAATGAATCATTATTGATGCTGTAAAACAACCCTTATGAAATTGTAAATAGTCGCATCAATCTTTTGCCGGAAGATTTCAGTGGCTGAACACCTCTGTGTAAATAGCCCATTCGTAAAACAACTAAATCTACATAAGCTTTGTGTGACTAAAATAGTTTACATTAACATTACCTGTCTAAAAGAAATACTATAGCCATGTTGTCATCCTTTCTCCAGCATGTAAAAGTAACTCCAATATTGATTCAGGATTTGGAAAAATTTTGATTCAGCATTTGTTTTTACAGCTGTCTCTGATGTACAGGTGAACATGGCATGCATGGACGTGCAAATGGCGAATCTGCATAAACAGGGGTGCGCAGTTGTACAAATCTACATTTGTTGACAGACAGTTTGGGCCATACAGTCTTTTGCCATACCCAGAATATAAAAATACATATAAATATATTTTGATCATATACGTGAATCATTACTATTGGAATGTGAAAAAATGTTTTTGAAGACAATAACCTTCTGCACCTTTAGTGTATACGGCACATATACTGTAGGTCCTATATTTCTTTTACAAATATTAAAGAGAATATTCCATATCCTCTTCTGAGAACAAAACTATTTACAATAGCTAACGCCTAGGCTAATCTCTCATGGCCAATCAGATATATTGTCTAATTAATGTAAAAACTAATTTTAGCCTATTTATTTGTTGGCATAATTACATTTAGATTCAGAAATCCTATATTTTTGATTTTACAAGCTTTGGAGATTTCTGCTTGTAAAGCATAGGTCATGTATAGTTTTCGTCATGAGCTACGGCTTCGTTCAAAATGACATAAATGATTTTTAAGTACACTACGAAGGGAGTGCAATTGTCAATCTGAAGATCACTAAAAATAAACTGTAGATAAAATACTTTAAAATCAAATTACACTCGAGAGAGATAACTTTAACCTTTTTTTTAATCATTCAAAGTGAATGTTGAAAGGTTCAAAAGGAAAAGGGTATAGGGAGGATAACTCAAGCAAGACAAGCAAGAACTGTGCTTCTTCTAGAGGAGCAGTTGGAAATGTGAGATTCGGGAAATGCCAAATGGCTGAACTGTAATGACAGAACTTGCTACCTTTTTGATGGTTTTCTAAAATGCACCCCTGTTCTGTGTTGCCTCATTCATGTTACAATTCAAAGCTAATTGTAACACGCCACCTATACTTACACTAAAAAGATGAAATTGTAGAATAAAGTCGTTATTTTTGTTTAATGTGCGCACAAAAAGATTCTCATAGCTTGATAATATTCCGATTGTACCACTGAAGACAAATGAACTGTTTTAAGGATTTTTGTGGTACCTTTGTGTCAGGGAACCTTGGATGAAGGAGCTCTCAGATTTCAACTAAAATGTATTCAAGTTTCGAAGATGAATGAAAGTCTCAGGGGATTGAAATTATACAAAGGTGACTAATTAATAATATGATTTTCACTTTCTCAAGCCTTTCTCAAGCTTCGATATACAGTACCTTCTATCCCTCATTCAATGTAAGTTTATTATAGGATTAACAATCAAAGGTTTTAAGCTACTAGAAAACTAGGAGCAGTATATGTAAGCTAGGCTCCGTTATGTAAGCAACTTTGAAGCTAATCCATTTGCTTATGTAAAGTAGCCTATAGTCTAATAGTGTGTATGCTTGATCAGTTACAGCTAACCACAGCTCAGCACATACTTGGGACATCAGCTGACCTTTTCAGACCATGGAAATGTGATGTAATCTATGCAAATGGATAAATAAATGTACTGTTGATAGTGAAACTAGAATGTTTTGAAGTTGCTTACCATGCTATATAGGCCGTCAGATTCATTATAAAACATCAATTCCAGACTGACCTCACGAGAAAACGTAAGTATTTTACGTTTTGTCAGTTTAGTGGTGAGTTCAGTCGTACGAAATTGTATGACTTTAAAACGGAGGCATGGCATCTAACCCTACACCTAAACCTAACTATCATTGGGGGATGAGCAAATCGTACTAAATTGTATGAATTAGATCTTATGAATTCATACGAATTAGCCACTAAATCAAAAAGTTACGAATTGCTGTGAGATTGTGTTGTCAGTTCACCAATTTTTTTCTAAAACTTGTTTGGTTTTCCTTCTTCCATGGAATAAAAGGAAATACTTGAATGAATACCTGGTTAGGGAATTTAATAAGATGGCAATAGGCTGTGCTGTGTTGTAGTGCTTAATAAAACATGCAGGGTTTATCAACTAATTACTCAATTTTAGTAAAAATCTTTTAAAACTGCCACTATTATTCTTCATTCCAGCAATATGTTCTTCTGCTTCTTTGCCATTTCTATACCCTAATGTGAAATGTGGTCTCATGTCCACCATCTTGGTCTGTGTCAAAATATTATGTGCCCTCTGATGTTAATATCATTTTTCATATCATATCATGGATAAAGCACCTGACTTTTAGTTGAATTTGTTGAATTTATTCTAACTACTGTTGCCAACTTTTAGCCATTTATGTGCCATCATGACCAAAAAAGTAGGAATGGTTATATAAACATTCATTCATTCATTGTTTTTCTTTTCGGTTTAGTCCCGTCATTAATCTGTGGTCGCCACAGCGGAATAAATTTTGCAACCCATCACTGGGAAACACCCATCCACACTCATTCACACACATACACTACGGACGATTTAGCTTACCCAATTCATCTATACCACATTCTTTTGGAATGTGGAGGAAAGTGGAGCACCCGGAGGAAACCTACGCGAACACATGGAGAACATGCAAACTCCACTTAGAAATGCCAACTGACCCAGCTGGGGTCAGCGAGCCAGCAACCCTCTCGCTGTAAGGCAGGGGTGCTCAACCCTGTTCCTGGAGATCTACCTTCCTACAGAGTTCAGCTCCAACCCTGATCAAACACACCTGAACCAATTAATTAGTACCTGAACAGCACTTAATAATTACATACAGGTGTGTTTGATAAGGGTTGCAACTGAAATCTGCAGGAAGGTAGATCTCAAGGAACAGGGTTGAGCACCCCTGCTGTAAGGTGATTGTGCTACCGACTGCGCCACCGTGCTGCCTGTTATGTAAACAACATATTAAAATGATGTATTAGTGTGGATTTCAAACGTTAGATGCTCAAAAATATGGTTAAAATAATCTGATTAAATGGTTACATTTCGTGGAGCTCAACCAAAACACAACCAATTCCATGTTTGCTCACTAGAGCTCCCTATTTAATATTTTTTTCTGTCACTGACAAGAACACCACATTGGATCTACAACATTTAATGTCTTTGGGTAATTAAGACAGAATACCTGACAAATCAGTTTACAGTAGCTGTACAAACAAAAGAAAAAGCAAAAATGCACTGATTATTGATCATTTTGTAGGTGTTGAGTTTAAAAATGTGTTACAATTTTACAGAAGTGTCTTGAATGCACCTCATAGTTATGATTTGCCAACTCATGAAACTAAATGAGGCATATACAGTTAGGTACATAAATATTGTGACATCGACACAATTCTAACATTTGTGGCTCTATACACCAACACAATGAATTTTAAATGAACAAGATGTGCTTTAACTGCAGATTGTCAGCTTTAATTTGAACGGTGTAGGAATTAAAACAGTTTTCATATGTGCCTCCCACTTGGTAAGGGATCAAACGTAATGGACAGAATAATAATCACAAATTAAACGTTCACTTTTTAATACTTGGCTGAAAATTCTTTCATTTTAAATTTATTGTGTTGGTGTATAGAGCCAAAAGAATTGTGCCGAGTTAGACACAAGTTACAGCGAACTTAGAATTGTGTCGATGTCCCAATATTTATAGACCCAACTGTATATTGATGTATACAGCATGATGTGGTACTATGATTTTCTTGGTAAAACTGCATAAATATAAGGAGTTTCCAGGGGTTTGAAGAAGATAATAATAAATAATAATGGATTTTCAGGTTTGAACTATACCACTGATAAGTACCCTGAATTAAATCTTTGATGAGTTAGGGAGATTTTTTTTCCACCCACATTAGTCTTGTGGCAAACCCCAATCAAAATTTCTACATTTTTTTTATATCTACATCTTTTTATATCTACATTTTTATTTCTACATATTTTTATATGCAGACTCCAGAGTATTTGATTACACCACTTTGGTTCTGATCAGGCACGAAAACAAGAACTATTTTACAAAAGTATTAAAAAAGAAAAAAGAAAAAACTAAATACTTGAAAAATCACCTGACCTTGTATTATGACAAGCCACACCAAATGGCCACTAATGAGGCACATATTTTTGCTTTTTCTGACACCTACTGGACTAGAGTGTGATGTGCTATTATGATTATAAATATTAAAACTGTAAACATAAAATGAGTGCGAGGGTTTGTAAAAAAAAAAAAAAACATTATGGCGAATAAATAACAAATTTTCATGTTTGAATTATTTTTAACTTTAAATTAATTATAAGTTTTAGGCAGATGATTTGATTAGATTTTATTTATCACAGTAAATGCTGGGTTAAATGTGTGTCTTTTTTGGTTTTTCTAAACTAAAGTTATTTAAAGAACCATGAGGAATATTTACTATAATACTTTTTTTTTTTTTGCCATTTAGTTAAAAATATGCAATTATTTTGAGTTCAGATAATTGAATCTAATGAGAAATTGATCTAAGAAACTTTTTTTTTGTAGATATAGACACAAATAGAGAGACACCAGATGTTTAGGGTCATTTTCTTAAAGGGATAGTTCACCCAAAATTATAATTTACTCACCCTCATATGGTTCTAAATCATAATTACAGTTGAATACAGAATTATTAGCCCCTCTTTGACTTTTTTTTTTTAATATTTCCCAAATGATGTTTAACAGAGCAAGAAAATTTTTACAGTATATTTTTTTCTTATGGAGAAAGCCTTATTTGTTTTATTTCGGCTAGAATAAAAGCAGTTTTAAATGTTTTAAATACCATTTTAAGGTCAAAATTATTAGCCCCTTTAAGCTATATTTTTTCGATACAGAACAAACCATCAATATACAACAACTTGCCTAATTACCCTAACCTGCCTAGTTAACCTAATTAACCAAGTTAAGCCTTTAAATGTCAATTTAGCTGTATAAAAGTGTCTTGAAAAGTAAAATAATTAAATATTATGTACTGTCTTGATGACAAAGATAAAATAAATCAGTTATTAGAAATGAGTTATTAAAACTATTATGTTTAGAAATGTGTTGAAAAAATCTTCTCTCCGTTAAACAGAAATTGTGGAAAAAATAAACGGGGGGCTAATAATTCAGGGGGTTTAATTATTCTGACTGTAGAATTATTGTGGTTGTGAAAAACTGTAGTTTCTTTATTCTGTTAAAAACAAAAGAAGATATTTTGAAGAAAGCTGAAAACCTGTAACCACTGACTTCCGTAGTAAAACAATTGTAACAAATTTGAAGTTAATGGTTACAGGTTTTCAACATTCTTCAAAATATCTCTTTTGTGGTTGACAGAAAAATTTGATCTCATTAGAAACAACTGAGACAAACAGATACAGAGATTTTCTTTCCTAAGGATAAAGAGTAGCTTAAAAGGCAATTGCTGTGTCTTCCTTCCTGCCCTTCAATCTTTTGTCCACCCCATACAAATACAGGAAAGCATCCGTATAAGGGGTGGAAAACACAGACCAGCACAACAGAGAAGGCTGACAGCTTTTAACAGACGATAAACACTAAACACCTGTGAAAACCAAAGTTTAATATGAAGGCGGCAACATATACAAGCACAGCAAGAGATCGTGAAGCTGATTGGGCCAGAAACTCCAGCCTCTTTCATGTATCAGGTCACTTGTTCTGAGCTACTGACTTTGGCGAACCACACCAGCGCACTTTGTGTAATGTAAATAAATAGAGGGAGAGAGAATGGAAGAAGGGAGGGTTTAAGCACCGCCATGTGACTATGTGGTGGTGACCTCCTGACAGTCGGTCATAACTGCAAAACGACTCTGAAGCCACAAAGTTCAGCACTTGTTGAATTCCAGGAGCTTTCAGTGCCTAATTTGGACTTAAAGGAAGCGAAACCTCCTCTAGTTCTCAGGGTGGATGTTTATGCATGTGGTTTTTTTTGCGCTTGGTTAGGTGTTTTGAGTAAATGTGGTAAGTGCAAAGTTACGTTCCAGTTTTAACATCTGTGTCTATGATGAAAAATAACCTATTAGGTGTCTGTTTTTCTACATACAATAGAGAGTGACAAAGTTATTGTGTTTTCGTACAGACTGGCTCTTTCTGGACAGGTGTATAAGGGTTACCTGTTGTTCCATGTAATAAATAACAAAAATATAGTGTCTGTGTGGGTTTGAAAGAGGAAAGCATATTTACACAATGTTAGAATAGTTACTCATAATGTCTGAATTGCAGTACATTAGCTTTATGTGATAATATCTTGCCTTCAATAACCTATTCTGACTTAGTCATACAGAACAGGAAGTTGCCTGCAGTGATTCAGAAGTACCCACTGACTGTCCTGTCAGAAAGCTGTGTCAGGATTATGAGTCCAGGTCACATGCTGTTGTGTTTCCCATGCAAAACCCAAGGGTCGACGCCTCTGCACTGGGGTGACTGACCCTGCCTTTGCGTCAATAGACTGTTTGTTCGCATTCTGTTATTTCTTGTTGTAGTGTTTACAGAATCTTAGGAGAGATTATTAAAATGTCGGTGTGAAAGGTGTTTGTGCCACCAGCATGACTAATATACCAAATTGTGAACACTGAAAAAAATATTTATAGATTTTGTTAAAGGTTGGTGGCTGCAAACAATTTATATGGGCTGAATTTAAACAAACAACTGAAGTTGAGCCTTACTAAATTGAATATGCTTGTTTAAATTCATCCCATATAAATTGTTTGCAACCACCTACCTCAAAAAATATTTGTAAATCCAATAATTTTTTTTTTCAGTGTATAGGCTCCTTTAAAGCATGTTATTGTTTGTCCAACTAGTCAGAATTACGATTTCTTGCAAATTTTTAAAAAAGAAAACACGAAATGTGTAGAAAAAAAACTGCACTGTGGCAGGATGTGAGCCATATGTAGCAACCATAGACTGTAAATATATGGACGTAGTATCCGTGATGTCACCTATAGGTTTCTGAATAACGCAAAAGAAGCTACACGTAGGCGTGGCCAACTGTCAGCATGTCATCGCACCGACTGCGGAATACCAAACAAGGCCAAAGAGGCAGAGCGTGAGCGGAGCTACAGACGCTGCTAGCATTTTGCTTAGACGGGCTTTTCTTAGGGATCAATGCAATGTGCTTGGTTGTATACTATATCAATAGTGTTTAGTCTTTTAAAAACACTGTTGTAACACATTGAGCCACTAAACATTGTTCTAATGACGTTTTTATACAGGAGGAAAACACGAATGACTTCCAAATCCAATCATAACACTGTATGACAACGTTTCAGACTGTTCTATAGCCTACAGCTAATCAATCTGTCAGATTCTGGAGTGCTTTACAGGTCTAAAGAAAATAAATGATAAATTATTTTAAGTAAAACAAATACATTTATAGAGATGGTACATAAGTATATAATTGCACTCACCTGGAAAATGGATTCAACTTGAATGGTTTGTGAGCACAATTAAGAGCACAGCATGCTATAGTATCTGATAATTGCAGAAAATAATTCCAAAAGGCAATTGACTGTGTAAAGCCACATAAAACAAAACAAAAATACGATGTATATGCCCAGTTCAGTGGCTAATCAGCCAGAATCAGCTGAGGTGACGAGGCAGCGAGACCTTGCTGTCTCCTTATAGTGGCCACGCCCTTAATTATGCAGACTTAATATAACTTTATGAGATCAAAACTTGTGAGTTATAAAAAAAATCCACCCCCCCCCCCTCACACTTGTCATGAAGGTTAATATTAGCTATATGAACCAAAACCATCTGTAGATGCGTATATTTGGGTCGTTGGTTCTGACGCGTTTGTTGCTTGAACGGGTTAATAATAAAGTGAAACGTCCATACCTTTGCAAATAAAGTTGGATATTCCAATCCATTTATTGTCCATTTTGTCAAAATTAAAAAAGTAAACATCAAAACAAATATAAACCCGTTCTCACAGCCATGACGGTCAAAAAGTTTGTTTGACCTTCTTCTACACCCCTCAGCTCCTCGTGAGGAGAGCATAAATACCATATACACCCTCTAGTGAAAATTGTAACCCATAAATGGCTCCAACACCATCTTTTGCACCAGGCTGTAAACCAGGCTGTTTTTCTCAGCTGTAAAACTGGCCAAATTACCATTGCAGTCAGAAATCATCTTGACTTCCTGGAGCCAGCCCCCAAAGGCGAGTTGATGAATTGCAGTTTTAGTTACTTCCAAGCGAGAGCGGGAGATTGCCGATTGGTAGCAGCAAAGAAAAGCAGGTACTGTATGTGCGGTAGCAGTAACACAAAATAGAAAATACAAAATAGCAATCCCAACATAAGGCGAGAAGATAACTCCAAATGCATTTGCAACTACACAGAAATATGATTTAAAAAACTAAAATACCTGCAGTAAATTTTTAGGGGTAAAAGTGCTGGGGTTCTCCTATTTCTTTGAAATCCAGGTGTTAAAGAAAGCCCATCAGATTACATATGATATATCCCATCTTCTTTTTCATTAATTTCAGATCCTTCCCTCAGGATCTCGGTATAGGTTCCTTTGGCAAAGACCAACAGATTTAAATGTACAAAATCAACCAAAAAGTGCTCAGAGGCATCTTAAATAACGTGTCGGTGCTCTTTGGGTAAGGAATTAATCAGAATAAACAGCAAAAATCCATCCAAGGCACTCAAAAATGTGGAAAAAATATTTAAAAACCTTTTTTTCACATGGCTAATCCTCAAAAACCTACGCCTTCATCAGGGTAAGAGTGATCAGGTGCATCGGGAGTTTCTTTTGAATGCTATGGTCTCATGTTACCCTGATAAAGGCAGTTCTTTGCCAAAACGTGTAGGTTTTTAAGGATTAGCCATGTAAATAAAGGCTTTTAAATATATTTTTTCCACATTTTTGAGTGTCTTGGACTGATTTTTGAGATTGAAATTTTCATTTGTTCTTTGTGTGATTGATTTGCTGAATTTTAACGGGAAGAGATAGTTGCTGTTTTTAGTACTATTAATGTTGTTTAATGTTTGTCTTAAGTTTTGGTGTGATAAATGTGTTGTAAATATACTATACAGCAGAACAAATCACCCCGAAAGGGGACAATAAAGTTTACAGTAACAGTAACTCTGAATGGCTTTGCGGCAGTTTTACAAGCATTCAGAATGCCTTATCACTCAAATAAATACATACTATCAACTAGGGGTGCGAACATACACTGGTCTTATGGTTTGATTGCAATTATCATGTCATCGATTCGTTCAATTAGATATCATGATGCATTGACGATGCACTGCTTTCTCAATTTTTTTTTTACTTAAAATTTTTTGTACACGATTTTGTCAGATATATGGACTGAACTTTTAATTTTACCTGCTCAAAGAAAACATGCTTCTTATTGTTCTTAAATGAATTAAACATCGAAGCAATAACAACATGTTGAGCTTTGTGTTTCTTTGCTCAGTGAGGGAGAGAGATGGCTTTTGTACAGTGTTCTGGGGGGATCTTGGCTTCTACCTTTAGTGTCAGTGACTGACTGTCACAGCAAATTCACAAGCAATGAAATGTCCTCAGGTGTAGAATTTTAATAAATTTCCTTCGTCATAGTCTGCTGCTTGCACACAAACATCTCGCCTCCTTCGCCATAGTATCATATGCAAGTCGCAACCACAACAAATCTGTTGTCAGAAAACTGTTAGAGCATCATAACTGGTTATGGCCTGTTATTAAACCGATAATGAATCATTGTGGTCTGCAACACGATTGGCACCCCTATTAACAGCCACTCAGAACTCCTTAGCAATATCTCAGAAAGTCTTAGCAACTTAACACAATGAGCTAACAACCACCTTAGCTTCACGGCAACCACCATCACATTTTCTGCAGACAATGCAGAACATATACAACATAAGTATGTTATACTTTGGTATGAAGGTCACACTAAATGAAGGTGCATAGCTGATGTCATTATGTGTGTTGCTGCATTTACAGTATATGTTTAAATTAAGCATTTGCTCTGATGATACCCTGTAGGAAGAGTAAGAGATGTATGGCATCAAAAGACTACAAGCCATTAAAAATGAGAATGGGCATGTGAATAGAAGATAGGGACGTGTAACTAGTGTAGAAATGAGGGGAAACCTGTGGATATGCTAGAGGCGTGCAGTCTCACAAGACTGGCACATTAGTAAATAAATAAAGAGTACTTGATTTAACAGGAATTGAATCTATATGGCATTTCAAGTTTCAGATAGCAAATATTTATGAATTTTACTGTTATTATAATACAGGGTGGGCCATTTATATGGATACACCTCAATAAAATGGGAATGGTTGGTGATATTAACGTCCTGTTTGTGGCACATTAGTATATGTGAGGGGGGAAAACTTTTCAAGATGGGAGGTGACCATGGTGGCCATTTTGAAGTCGCCATCTTGGATCCAACTTTTTGGTTTTTTCAATAGGAAGAGGGTCATGTGACATCAAACTTATTGGGAATTTCACAAGAAAAACAATAGTGTGCTTGGTTTTAATGTAACTTTATTCTTTCATGAGCCCCCTTACATATACTAATGTGCCACAAACAGGACGTTAATATCACCAACCATTCCCATTTTATTAAGGTGTATCCATATAAATGGCCCACTCTGTATATTGTTTAATATATGATCTTTGATTATGGCAACCAAACTGCTATTAAGGCATTCACTTACATAATTTGGACATTAAAACTTTAAAACTAAAATATTACTTCCTTTCCTGGAGTAGCCTTTAGTGTGATAATTCTGGGAAAGCCTGAGGCTTATTTGGAACATTTGCCCTGTTTAAAGCCTTCCTGAAAATTAAAATGCTAAGTCAGTGGAAAATGAATAATGTCATGAATTCCTGAGTTGCTTGAGATTTGTATCTTATCCTCTCATTATGGGGGCGTTTCAGGCTCTAAATTATTATCTCTCTTCCCTCCCTCCCTCTCCCTCTCCCTCTCTCTCTCTCACCCACCCCTTTCAGTGAGGAGGAAACCCAGAGTTCAGCAGCACGTCCTTTTTCCGAGAGTTCCAGCAAATCTCCTTACGTGCACAGTTCTGACCGTTACGGGGACAACAGCTGTGGCCCGCCAGGGCCTCGGGTGCCTTTTGTGCCCCCTCCAAGCCCAGCTAGCCTTGCCTGGGCACAACGTACACGCAACCAACCAGCTAGTCTGGCCCTACGCAAGCAAGAAGAAGAAGAGAACAAGAGGTGCAAAGCCCTATCAGACAGCTATGAACTCTCTACGGACCTGCAAGATAAGAAGGTAAGGCATACATAAAAGAGTCATGATTAACAAGAAATCACATTCTTTAAAGTAAATATAACCACTGTCACTGTGCAGGTGGAGATGCTGGAGAAGAAATATGGCGGCTACTTCGTGAGTAGACGAGCAGCACGTACTATCCAGACAGCCTTCCGTCAGTATCGTATGAACAAGAACTTTGAGCGCTTGCGCAGCTCAGCATCTGAGAGCCGCATGACACGCCGCATCATCCTTTCCAACATGCGACTGCAGTATTCATTTGATGACCGGCATCCTCAACCTCCTACTCCAACTCACTACAGTCACAGTCCAGGAATGGGTCCTCCACATTCTCCAACCTGCACCACAGAGCCAAGCTCTCCACGGCCAGAGTACACCCAACTGGAGGACACTTTCTCCAAACAAGTTAGTATTCAGTTGACTCAATCATAGCAATAAATGCAGTTTAAGTGATAAGTGAAAGAATTCAAACACACTGATTAATAGTTCAGGTTTTGTGTTTTGGGTAATTCCCAATGTTGGCTTTATAGTAAACTTAATCAGGAAGAAGTTTTTGGTTAACTACATTCACAAGAAGACTTGTGCAGGTTAAAGACTTGCACACTGGTATATGGTGATCATTTAAGTGGGATAGTGTCTTAAGACTGGCTCCCACTGTGCGATTTTTATTAATCCTAAATGTCTGCATCATGTCAAACTGCACGAACAGAGTCCCATGTTACACTGTAAGATCCCAGCTTTCATAATGTCAGACTGAACGACAATAAAGATGTGCCAAACACAGAAGAAAACTCTCCCAGAGTTTGACATCATCCATTCGTGACACTTTTACTATCCCAAGTTCTAAAAAGATTCCTCACAGCAAACAAAAACAATCTGTAGTGGAAAATTTGCACATACAGTAGCGTGCCTCAATACCAGAAAGAAAAAAAAACTCTTGATTTTCCAAATTGATCTGATTCAGCACTTTTATTGCCCCTTGGTTTGATGCTCATTGTAGCTGTTGTCACACTACAGGAAAGTGTCTGAAATTTTATGACACTGCCAGAACTTCATCGGAGAGAAACTCTGATCACAACTGCCATTAAGCGGCATGAACATGTCAAACCAACAATCAAAGGTCACAGAGTTTAGCTTAGGACTTCAGGAATCTTTTACAAATGTAATCTAATGTGTACATTTACAGTATATTGCACATTTATTGTGCATATCTATACATCTAAAGCGCTTCACAATCATGAATGGGGGGTCTCTCCACACCACCACCAGTGTACAGCAGCCACAGGATAACGGCACCAGTATGCTCACCACACACTATCTATTGGTGGAGTGGAGAGACAGTGATGGAGTCAATTCGGTGGATGAGGATGATTGGGAGGCCATGATGGGTAAAGGCTGAGGGAGGGAATTTGGCCAGGACACCAGGGTTACACCCCTACTCTTTTACAAGAAGTGCTATGGGATTTTTAATGACCACAGAGAGTCAGGACCTTGGATTAACGTTTCATCCGAAAGACAGCGCTCACTGATAGTATAGTGTCCCCTTCACTTTACTGGGGTATTAAGACTCACACAGATCGGAGGTTGAGTGCCCCTTGCTGGCCAGTGCTTCCGACAGTAACCTAGTTTTCCCACATGGTCTCCCATTCAAGTACTTGTCAGGCTCAGTTCAGCTTAGCTGTAGTGAGTAACCGGTTTTCGGCTGCAGGGTGATATATCCATGGGCTGTCCCCCATGGATTCCCCAAATTTGTCTTAGATGACCAACTCGTAGCTGGAATCCCACAGTGTGAGCAGGGCTTTAGATTGTCTGTATGAAATATTATTGAACAGATTGTTTCCAAAACTGTCTGATCATAACCAGATAATATTAGGGATAAATGCAGCACTATATTGCCCAATCATTTGGTTCCAACACAATAGTTCCTTAAGTTATACAACAACTAACAGCAATCTGATGTTTTTATTTCTTTTTAATCAAGGTGAAGTCCTTGGCCGACTCCATTGATGACGCCCTAACATGTCGTCCACGTCGAGATGACTCCCAAGAAGGTATAGGTGATGGAAGTGGTGTTGTGGACGACTTCGGAGAATGTATATGGAGCAGCAACAGCCATGCATCCTTACGGAGAGGCCTTGCAGATAGGGATCGAGGAGGTACTGGGGGATTGAGCATGCACGAGGACAGCACAGCCACCTCCTATAGTGATGTTACTCTTTACATGGACGATGGACTACCTTCCTCACCCCTTTCTCTAGACCGGGCCCCTAGCAGCACAGACACCGAGTTCTGGGGGGGTGTTGGAAGCGGAGTCGGTGGTAGGGAAGACAGCCGGGACACCGAGGGCGGAGGAAGCAGCAATAGTCGCCGAAGCACACCTTGCACAGAGTGCCGTGATTACCGTTTACGGGGAGGGCATCTACCACTACTTACAATTGAACCACCAAGTGACAGCTCAGTGGACATGAGTGACCGCTCAGACCGAGGCTCCCTTAGCAGACAACTAGTGTATGAGCAGGACTCAGCAGGAGGGTCGCCTCAAGGGACTTTAAAACACAATCCTAATGCTCGTTCAACGTCCTCCACAACTGCACAGGGTCAAACCCGTCCAGCCAGCCGATCAATACCTTCACATATCCCACACCACATGGCTCACCATCATCACCATCACCACCACCACCATCATCACCAGTACCCAGACACCCCTTCGTCATCGTCCTCTCCTCAACAGCCCCCGACCACACCGCTCTCATCTTCCTCGTCAGCACCATTGCCCCCTGGTGGCTTGGAGCAGCAGTGCTGCTCAGATGGGGATAATGACTCACTGAACTCCACCACAAACTCTAATGAGACCATTAATTGCAGCTCAGGATCCTCATCAAGGGACAGTCTGCGGGAGCCCCTACCTCCATTGGGGAAACAGACGTATCAGAGAGAAAGTCGGCATAACTGGGACTCTCCTGCCTTTAATAATGATGTGGTTCAGAGAAGGCAATATCGCATTGGGCTCAATCTCTTCAACAAGTAAGAGAAATTGAAAATCTATCTTGTAACACTTTACTTAAAGGGGGTGTAAGAAGATTCATAATCATGACATGAATTATAATGAATATAAAGGAGATTTTATTCATGCTTATAACAGTCATTGAGTGTCATTAACTCAGTTATGTCATTTTAAATGCAAATGTGACCATGTTCGACTTGTCTTGTTATGACAACCAAATACATCATAAACTGTCTTTGTTATGACAACTTGATATTAACAAGACAACATAACTTGTCATAAATCTGTCATAAACATGATTGTCACGAGCCATTATAATTGTGTTATTAATTTTAAAAGAAAATCATGAATATTTTTCTTGACCTCAACTACAATGGTACAATTTGAATTTGTTAATAAATTGTCATTAAAAGTAATTAAATATTAACAATATTTAAACATTAACATGGCTGTTATAAAATTAATTATCATAGTATGAACACTTTTACTGAAGTTTTAATGACAAACTCAGAAAAATATGAACGAAAATGGCCTTATAATGGCCTCATGACACTCATGTTTATGACAGATTTATGACAAGTTTTGTTGTCTTGGTCAAAGACATTATTTGTTGTTTTGGTGATGTCAAGTTGTCATAAACATGCCATATTCATTACATCTCATCTCATAGATTTACAGGTGTCATGACAGTCTTTTGAAAACCCTTGTCAAGAGTTACCATCTATCTCTTATAAAACAGTCACACCATTTAACTTTGCAAGCTGGTGACTATGGCATTACAAATAACATTGAGGTTATTGAATTAATCTGACAGATTTTTTTATCACTACAGGAAGCCAGAAAAGGGTATTCAATATCTGATTGAGAAGGGCTTTGTGTCAGACACACCAGTGGGCATTGCTCGTTTTATCCTGGAGAGAAAAGGCCTCAGTCGGCAGATGATCGGAGAGTTTCTTGGAAACAGACAGAAACAGTTCAACAAAGATGTATTGGAGTGAGTTCACACATACCTTCTCTAAAAAGCCGCCAAGATTAAAAGGTTGAGTCTTTTAGAAAATAACAAAGGATAGAATTCACTTCAAAGCCATTTGCTTTAAAAAAATGTAATTGTTAACTTTAAATTCAACAGACTCACATGATGCATCAAAAATAAGAAATAGGCAGTATTTTCTTTTCTTAGTAAAACAATTTTTTAAAATAAAAAATACTTATATTTATTTAGTTTGAAGTCTAATGTTTGATGTTTGAAAGTCATTAACTTTATCAATTCTTTCACTTTTTTTCTTTTTGGAAAGTACAGTAAAAAACGTCCTTTAGTGTGGTGTGAAAATTGAAGAAAGCAGTTTATCTTTATTGGTAGACACTTATGCTTTTGGACATTTGTAATAAATAGAGGTGTCAAACCAAAGGACAACAAAATATAATTGCATACTGGTTCTAAAAACAATTCTGAGGTAAAAACTTAACAGGTGGGCGTCATGGATTTTTACAGAGGGCTTCAGTCACAAGATCTTGAATGAAGTCCTTCAACTATTTAATGTTTTAGCGGAATTGCGATTTTAAAAGCATATTAGCATATAGTGTCACAACAGAGGACATGGTTTTCAGTGACTAAACATATCAAGTTCCTATGTTTTTAGAATTATATAGATGAAAATTATTATAAAAATATCACTATTTATTAGATAGTCACTGGCAAAATTAGGCCTGAGAAATTTATTAATGATTTTACGATTTTATTTTTAATTCATAAAAGCTGTAATTTATTCAGCTGTGCTTGAGACAGTCACACTTTTGAGATTTTGCTCAAAAATGTAAAAAAGTAATAAGTAATAAAAATGTAAAAAGTAATAATTTACATCAAAAATGTAAATAAGCAATAAAAGTAATAAGTAATAAATAATATTTCTAACAAGATGGAAGACTTTGTAATGTTTAACCATTTACTGCATTTTACTAATTATATAATTATAGAATACCAATTATATTCATTTTTGTCATGTGTGTCAATTCATATACAATATAAACTCTACATGTTGTATTAGTGATATTTAGTGATCAACTATACAGGCTATATGATGCTAAAAATACTCAATCGTTACAATTACATTCATATTAATTAACACAACGCATTTATTTAAAGAAAAACATTTCTGGTAGACTCCTAAAGTGAAATAAAGCCCTGAAGTAAAACCCTTTAATAGTTGTCTTAAAATAGACTCTAGGACCATGTTTAACAGGAGCATGTTCTGTATGTTTATGTAACATTATTGTCTGCTTTTAGCTGTGTTGTTGACGAAATGGACTTTTCTGGAATGGACCTCGATGATGCTTTGAGGAAATTTCAAGCTCAGATAAAAGTCCAAGGAGAGGCCCAAAAAGTGGAGAGACTGATTGAGGCTTTCAGGTAGCTAAACGTGCTCTCAGTAAATAATGTACTCAGCACTTTAGAATAATCACATTGAACAATGATATCTGTTGGTTACAATGAATATAACAGCATTCATAGGATAGTTCACCCAAAAATGAGTTTACCCTTTATGGGTGTCTACATTCTGTTGAACACAAAAGACACTATTTTTAAAAAGCTATAAAACTGTTATCACTGACATACATAGTCAATGGTTACAGGTTTCCAGCTTTCTTAAAAACATATTTTTTGTGTGTTCAATAGAAGAAAGAAAGTCAAACAAGTAAAGGGAGATGTATCATGGCATAATTTTTTTTAGTTTTGGGTGAAAGATCCCTTTAAGGAGTCATGTTTACAATGTTTTATCTGCCCCTCGAATATTTGCGTTCAAATACTATTTCTCTGTTTTGCAGTCAGCGGTATTGCGTTTGTAATCCAGCACTGGTAAGACA
This sequence comes from Danio aesculapii, assembly GCF_903798145.1. Taxonomy (NCBI): domain Eukaryota; kingdom Metazoa; phylum Chordata; class Actinopteri; order Cypriniformes; family Danionidae; genus Danio; species Danio aesculapii. Next base: position 9,220,951 of record NC_079442.1, read on the forward strand.
GTTCCAGAACCCAGACACCATCTTCATCCTAGCGTTTGCCATCATCCTGCTCAACACAGATATGTACAGCCCTAATATCAAGGCGGAGAGGAAGATGAAACTGGACGATTTCATCAAGAACTTGCGAGGTGATGTTCAAATCCTCTCTCTCTTAAGCTTCACACATTCACACACACTGGATCTTACTCAAGGGGTCAACCCGCGATCTGCTTTTAAATGTGTCATCTAGCTGTGAGGGATTTTGCAAGTGTATGCTAAATCTCTTCTTGTGTGTCTGTCAACTTTTTCTTCCTTTCTCAGGGGTGGATAACGGTCAAGAGATCCCACGTGACTTACTAGTGGGAATCTACCAGCGCATTCAGAAATGGGAACTGAGAACCAATGATGACCATGTTTCTCAGGTCCAGGCAGTAGAGAGAGTCATAGTGGGCAAGAAACCAGTGAGTACTACCGAGTGGTTTCTCAAAATATGAGTCTGTTTGAATCTTTGAGATTAGTCATTATCTGACTAAAATTTGGAACTGCGCTGTACAAAACTGAATTACAAAAAGTCAAGAATACAAATATTTTTATGTTGCTTTAATTTATTTAAATAAGGTAAACAGGTTTCAATT